>NC_038246.2:301719-480428 GCF_000004515.6 Glycine max | reverse complement strand
TAAGGTCGGCCTTAAAAAAATTTAAAAATATATTATTAAATTATATGGTATTATTATTTAATTATAACTTTATCAATGCTGATAAAATTATAAATATTATGTAAGTAAAAATTATTAAATTATTCTATGTTATTGTTTATGAACTTATGATTATTTCTAAGAAATTGAATATTTATTTGTGTTTGAAACTTATTTATGGACTTGGATTTGACATGAATATTGGAATTTATTTGGACATAAGGTATTTTATAATGATAATTATTTTAAATTTAGAGAATTGAATAATTAAATTATGTTAGTTATTTAATTATTATATTTTATATTCTTTTATATGTATACCGATCTGTTTCTTAAAACATTGATTGAAAATGCAAATTTATATCCACGGTAAAAAAATATATATTTTGCCTATTATATGTTTTAAGGATTTTTCAACGTAGTGTAATTATCTGAAGGAACTTAAAACATTGATTGAAAATGAAAATATATATCCTTGGTAAAAAAAAAACTATTGCCTATTATATGTTTTAAGGATTTTTCAACGTAGTGTGATTATCTGAAGGAAAAGACATGTTGCAACAATAAATAATAAAATTATAGTAAAATAGAATATAAACTTAAAAAACGTGTCAAACAAATGATACTTCCAGTTTTCTACATCTTTTATACATATATAGGGTGTGTACCTCACTAGCTAGGGACCTTTACGATTTTAATATCCTTTACTATCTATCTTATTCGAAATGTTTGAATATCTTGAATTTAACAAGTGAGTTGTATTAGAATTTTTTTAATTTGATCTTCTATTAATTGATGTATTTTTTATTTTTATTAAAATATAAATTGGATGTATAGTTTAATATTTTCTTTTAAGTCTAATATTTTTAAGTGATTTAATTTAGAGTTTGGGAATCAACTTATGTCTGTATGTTTATTGGATCAAAGTCAGTGGGCAAATATATGTGTTGACTTTATATATAGAGCATAATATCTATGATAGAAGAATATTAGGTTACTTGCCTATTTTAAAACAGACGGGCATGATTTTCACATGACTCCACCAGTAGTGCTTGCTGACGGCTTCATTGCATGATCCAAAAGTTATAACACATGAAAAATTGGAGTTAAAAGGAAAGTTTTGCTCTTAACGTATGTGCAAGTATATATATTTTATTTTTTGAAAGTCACAATATATTTGTATTGAGATAAGTAACATGTACAAGAGGTACAAGAAGCAGAACCAGAACTAGTAAAGTTCTCTAGAGGAAATGTATGTGCAAGTATATGCCTATGTATGAATTTTTTGTGAGATTAAGTGATTTCTCTAGAGGAAATTTTTAAGATGTGCAAAATTTATGAATAATTAATAATTATTTTTGGTTTAAATATAACTTTCATCTTCCTATTTTTTTATTCACAATTTTGGTTTTTCTATTTAAAAATAAAAATATTTTAGTCCCTCTCTTTTAGAATATTTTTAATTTTTATCTAATCATTAGTTTTGTATCCATTTATTAAATTTCAACTAATTAAATTATTTCCTGATATTACTTTAAATGAACATACGTTAGGTTTATAGTTAAGTTAGACCAAAATAAAAGAAATAAAACAGAAAAAATTGAAAATTCTACCAAAATTATGAATTTTATAAAATAGGAAAACTAAATATTTTAGTTTAAAATAAATACATCAAAATTAGAGATTAATCAAAATAGAAGGACCCAAAGTATATTAAACCGTATTTTTTAATATTCTAAATCTTGGTATAGATGATTAGATATCCTATACTCTCTTACATGTGATATTAAAGTCAAATAATAATTTTTCCAAAAAAAATAGACTCAAAGTTATATTAGGTTTAGAATCACTAACATGATGTGGTATAATTAACAAATAACGTTATTCTCTAAGCAGTGGTTAGAGTTCAAGATCCCTGTCCTTTAAATAAGTGAAAACTTCATGCACATTCACTGAAAGAAAAGTGTGCCTTTTCATTTCATAAAAATATTATTCGCCTTTCATTGATTCATTCATTTTATACATTGTGCCTTCGATTTTGCTTGGTTAGCAATAAAAAAAAAAGTAAAAAAATGAAGAATAGATAAGGCACATTATCCATCATAGTATTGGGTGAAGTTTTGTGATAATTTATATTTGCTATGTTACTGTTGATAAGACTGAAATTTAAAATGTGATTGTTATTTTTTATAAGAATTAAATGTTTGTTCTATTAATTATTTTTAGATTAAAAATATTTTTTATTTAAAGAAGAGAGAATATATTGACAAATAATTAGAAGAGAGATAAACATTAACGACAATGATAGTTTTAGAAAAAATTATAAATTTAAGATAAGTTTATTGTTACCAAATAAATTAATTATTTTTCTTAATTTTAATGAATTAGTTAATTAGGCCTTATATTCCCTCCACTCTTATTTATAAAACTTAAGGTTGAAATGATGTGTGTTTCTTTTTATAAGACTCAATCTATAATGTTTGTATTAATTATTTTTAGACTAAAAATACCCCTCATTTAAAAAAGAGAAAATATATTGACAAATAATTAGAAGAGAGATAAATATTGATGACAATAATAATTTTAAAAAGTTATAAATTTAAGATAATTTTTTTACTATCAACTAAATTAACATTTTATGAATTTTATGAATTAGTATATTGTACTTCATCTGTCCTAAAATAATTGGGTCTTATAAATTTAACATTTTATGAATTAGTATATTGTACTTCATTTGTCCTAAAATAATTGTCTTGACTGTTTTACATAGACTAAAAAAATACTAAATACATGAAAAATAAATATTTTTATAAAATTAATCTTTTGTCATCATTATTTTTGTGTTAAAATAATTGAGTTTTATATATAAAATAATTGGGTCCTAAAATAATCTTGTTGCAAAAAGTTATAAATTTAAGATAATTGAATCTTATAGATAAGAACAAAAAGAGAGTATATTATACTTCATCTATCCTAAAATAATTGTCTTAAATTATTTTACAACTAAAAAATATTAATTACACAAAAAATTAATATTTTTATAAAATTAATCTTCTGTCATCATTATTTTTTTATATAAATTTTGTTATTCACCGTTGATTGTTATAATAGAACGAAGGAAGTAACTTTTATGATCAACTAATTAATGTGTTATGTGAAGTATGTAATTTGTAATCCCATATTTACACGGAGGACAAAATAGTTGTGCAGATACGTTAGCTAGCTATAGGGCATAATTAATCAAGAATTCATATGGTGGGTTTACCCCAAGCTTCATTAAGGAGGATTTTTCCTGATATAGGATGGACCTACCTTTAGATTTAGATGTTTTTTTCACGCTATTGATTAATAATTTTTTTGTGTATTGCAGGTGATCGATAAGGTTTAAAGTACAACTTGGTTGGAATATCTCATCATCATATAGTAAGCTTTTGAACTGTAATTTTTGCTAAAAATATATGAATTTGCAGATGGTTTTACACACACAAGCGCGTGTTCATATATATATATATATATATATATATATATATATATATATATATATATATATATATATATATATATATATATATATATAAGCGCGTGTTCATATAGATTTACACTAAATTTGCACCGTTAATTTACGCTAATCTTATGATTTATAGTATTTTAATAAATATGATAACTTTGACATGTTTTATGACTATCAATTAGTTAATCATATATAAGTGTATAATCAATCAATTAAATTACTTGATTGATTTTATTTGTTGGTTTAACTATTTATAAAAAAAAATATTAACAAATTAATGTTTTTTTAAAAAAATTCACGTAATGATGTATGTATTATTTTCATGTAATATACATATATTTTAATGATTCGTTTTTAACAACATATTTTAATGTCAGTAAAACAAAACAACTTATTTTAATGATTCGTTAAGAACCAATACAGCAGGTTGCTACTGTTCTTAAAAGTTTAGAGAAAGATAATTAACAAATATATTTTTATCATGCATGTTTTATTTTTCATTATATATAATCAATAAATATATTCTGATATTTTGTTAATAATTAATTCGTTTTTTGTCTTACAAATTTTTAAAATTAATTGTGAGAAAATAAAACTTGAAAATGAAAAGTTTTGGATAGTGTATATATATTGAAATAAATAAATATTACATAATGCTTTTACAATAAAACGCATAAAATAAAGAATACAGGATCATAAATTTTATAAATAAGTTTAAATTTAATTACATTATTATTTTATTTTATTTTTTCTATTTTCCAATAAGTGTACTTAATTTATAACGAATCACAAAAAGGAAAAAAAAAACTGCATGTTGTTATGAAAATAATAAATAAAGAAACTTTATTACAAAAATATATTACTTTTTGTCAGTAATTTTGATAAATAATTTATTAGAAAAATCAAGTGATCTAATTTATTAATTAAAGTTAAGTAATTGATTATCATAAAATATATTAAAGTTTTCATATCTATTAAGATATTTTAAATCATAGGATTGATATATATTAATGGTGTAGATTTAATGTAAAACTTTATACTTACACCTAATATAAACGGATGATACCTTTTATTTATATATATATATATATATATAGTTACCAAATTGTTATATATTGTTGATGTGGTCAGAAATCAAATCTGAATAAGAAAAAGTATTGGGCAATTAGTATATGTCGGTTAGGATATTTATTAATTAAGTACGTATATCTTACTATGATGGATCATCATTTACAAAATTAGTAGAGTTATCTATCAAATTTCAAATCTTGAGATATTATATCTATAATTAATTTTTGTATTGAGTGACCTACAAGAGTTAATTGATTGATTAATTTTGTTGCAACATGTCAATTTTTAGGAAGAGTATGATAATAAACATTTTGACTAATGAGTGTTTGATAAATCAATTTTGAGGCATCCATTTGTGGTTTATACTTGGCCTAATTGACTTCTATTTGTGCTTAATATTAGTATATTGATTTTTTTACATTTGTGACCTTCGTTGGACTTAATTGTTAATCATTGTTAATTATTGGATTTTTCCTCATTTTGACATCTCTGTATTCAACAGAGCATAACTAGAGCTATAAAGATCAAATTTTGACAAATTAGGTGTCCCTGAAAAGTTAAGATAAATATCTACAATTTTATGTCTCACGATCCTTGGCTAATTCAGATTAATTCATGGATAACAAGGGCCATAAAGTTTTGCATGTTGTCGTTGCCAATATAAATAGATTATATAATAATTAAAAATTTAGTCAATATAAATTTTAGATCAAATTTCTTTAAATAATAATATAGTTTTTATAAGCAAATTAGATGCCACTTGATTCTCACACTACTCAATGTGAATCTATGATTCAATAAAGGGGAGGCCAAGGCCCCTCCTCCCTTCAACCTCAATTCCAGTCCTTCGCGTAATAATTTTAATCTCAATTCCCATATCAAATGTATTTATATATTTATATTTAGGACATGTATTTTACTTATGCATAAAATTAATAAATTAAAAAATATATCAATTAAAAAAATTACTAAAAATAATTTGAAAATTTACTCTTAACTAATTCAAATATAATATTAAAAGTATTCACATATAATATTATTTTAGATCTTATATATAAGAAATAATTATTTAATTAATCGAGACCAATATAGATAGTTAGATTAATTAATTTGTCATAAATCTTAATTTTATTTTAAGACTATCCATGATATTAAATGATTTAAGAGGTGATTATTTTTCAAAATATAATTTTTTAACCAAAAAGTATATATTGTTTTATTGATAGTTCAATAAATACACCCATTTTCATGGGAAAATTAGTGCATATCATTAATAAACATTATAATTAATTAGGGATAAAAAGTAAATTTCATAATAAAGTAGTCTTGTCGTATGTCTTATAATTGAAACAAGAAAATATTATTTTTTATTTCTTATACTATACCATTAGAGATACATTTAAAAACAAGTAAACATAATATTAATGTGTCTAAATTTAAGCCATAAATAAATCATATTACAAATATAATCATCTAACATTATAAAAATAATTCATTAAATATATATAAATCTAGATTATTAATTTGAAACACCACAACTATATATATGTGTGTGGGGGACAAGGCAGGATAGATACCATAACACCTGCATCCATCCCCATAAAAATTGCAAGTAAATATTGTGAGTATTTTGTGGAAACCCATATGATCCTAATTCATTTAGTCATCCCTAGGCATCAGTTAATATTTTGAAGATATTTCGATATTTAGGGATTGAGTCAACGTGAAATTGGTATCCAAATTTAAGTACAGAATTGTCTACAACTTTCATAAAAATGCCAAGGACGAATTTGTCCATCTGAAGTATCAAATAAATGAAAACAAAAGTTGACTTGGTTTGAAGATTTTCTCTTATTATGATCTGATTTTTATCTTATCTTAGGCCATTAGTACGATGGAGATATTATGTTTTCATTAGGATTTTATTAACATTTGATTAGATTTTTTTTTTCGATTACTAATTTGTTATTGTGAAACACACAACTCTTTAATAATACAAAATTCTACATTTTTGTTTATTCTTTTCTCTATTCCGCTAATCTGCAGTAATTTTTTTCCATATGTTCAAACCACAATGCAATCATTGTACATAAAAAAAAAAAGTTTGCTTCTATCTTCTTTAAATATTTTAAAATAAAATTTACATTTTAACCAACATTTCAAATATTCAAATCCAATAATTTTTATCAAACTCAATTTTATTATTTTGGTAAATAGTTAAATATTATAAATTAAAATAATCATATCATAAATACGTAAAAGAATCTAAAGATAATAGCATGAACTAACTATAACAAAAAAAACTCGCAGTTTATTAACTAACCACTAACAAAGAGTTAATAAGTCAGAAATTACAACAACAAAAAAAGCCAATCGCATGTCTCTATCAACAAGACATTGGATCTAGACGAAAACTCCAAATAACATGTCTCACGGACAAAAACAACAATTTCATTTTAGTATTTTTACAATAAAAAAATGAAAATTCTATTTTCCAATTTTGTATCTTTTAAACTTGATTTTCACTTCATGCAATTGTAATTGCAGAAAATTGGTCTTAAGAAAATGTATGTTGTTATCTTATTATGCATTACTATATTATTTAATAAATTTAATATTTACATAATTATTAATATATTAACTTCATTAACTATGTTTATTCAATTTATATTCTAAATGTATGTATATTTTTTTTCATTTCTAATCCTTTATATTCTGCACTATATTCATGTTGTTACGTAAAGGTTGATTGAAGTTGAATAATTATGTTTGTTTTTTTTAAAAAAATTGTTGCTGAAAAAAAAATGATTAATTTGTGTATTTCGTTATTTTGGATGTATTCATTGGTGTAGTACTAATTCACGTTCTAAAATCTATACCATAGTTTTGAAAACCAAATCAGACGGACCAATTCAATAGGTTTGACTGAGAATCCGACTGGCGTTTGGTTTGTTAACTTGAAAAATTATTGTTCAATCAAAGTAGTCCATAACTGGTGAAAATTAGTACAAAAGTGGTGTCAAGAACCAATTTGAACCATTATTTTCCATTTTTAAAATCTATTCTAAAACATTTTTAAGACAAAAACACATGTTTAATAAGATTTGAAAATTAGTATTATTTTTTTTTAAAATCATATAATTTACTCATTTATATTAATTTATATTTATATATTTTATTTTCTTATAGTTTTATATTATATTAATTTGTCATTTTATTTTTATTCTATATATAAAATTGTTATTATTTAATGACATTGTTGTATTTTATTAAAATATAAGCCTAAAATTATGATATATTTGATTTAGATTTTTATGTTCATTTTAAATGTTAAGAACCAATAGAAATGTTCCATGACATGATAATATTTTTTTTTTGACAAACTGACATGATAATATCTTGATTCTACATAATAGTTGCCATCTCTACCCAAGTTCCAAATCAACTTACATCAATTTTTTGAAAATAAATTGGCATGCATTCGATAGCATGAACATCACGTGGGATAAAGATCATGAATAAGTTCATAATTCATGATGTACTTACTCTCAATCAAATCATAAACCTTGAGATGTTCTAGTCCTTGAATAGGAGTAGTTTTAATATAAGGACTATCACTTGTATGCATCCAAGGGTCCCTCCAAATATTCATTTTATTTCCATCACCCAAACGTTGTCTAATGCCATCTTTAATCACCACCCATGTAGATACTACACCAAACATCATTCAGATTATGCGCTAAGTTAGTTTCCAAGAAATCTTCCTTTGGGAAATATTATATTTTGCTTTAAAGACACGAATATAACAATAACATCTTGATCAGGAATAAAATTTCAACCTTACTTCCTTCCTTAGTATGACTAAATTAAAATCATAAAGATGATGAAAGCTCATACCTCCAAATTCCTTCCTGATAGTTAAACATTCACAGTTAAGCCACTTGATACCTCTATATTGATTCTATTAGAATCCCACCAAAAAGAATTAAGCTTTCTTTGGATCTCATCACACAAACAAGATGGAAGCAAAAAGTTACTCATGCAATAGGTTGTAATAGATTGTGCAACATATTTGATAATTAAGCACTTTTCTCTCTGCCCTTTGAAAGATTCTTGTTGGACTAGTGTTGAATATATTCTTCCAAACTCATCTCTTAGATAATTGAAAATAGCTTTCTTCTTGGTTCTAATCATAGATGGCATATCCAAATACTCATCCCTAAGTGAAAGAAGATAGAATCTCTTGCAATTTGAGACGTGTTTCTACTAAAACAAATTTCAGACTTACGCAAATTCACAACTAGGCCTGATGATGCCTCAAATGTAGTCAAAATATTTTTAAGAACATCTGCCTCTTTATCAATTGTCCTGCAAAACAAAAAATAGAAATTAACAGATAACAAGTGTGAGAGGATAGTAATTCCTCTATGCACTTTGACTCTATGAATATCTCAACACCCTTCAACCTTCTTTCAAAGTGAAGAAAGACCCTCTATATAAAGGATAAATACATATGGTGATAAAGGATTTCCTTATCTTAGACTCTTTCTAGGAAGAATAGGACCAACTCTTTCTCCATTCACCAAAATATTATAATCTAGTTGGGGTAGATATATGGACGACTAGGTTAAGGCTCAACCCGTGAAATCGGCATTTTTCATGAGATTGATTGCTTCATCCACAAAAATAATTGGACTAAACTTTTGAGTCTATGTCGATCTGCAAAGCCGACATTCAAATGGAGCGGCCCGTGGACTTAATTTAAAAAAGCTTTAAAATTTTTGATTTTTTAAGAAAAAGATACATTTGTCAAATAATTGAGATTTCTTTTTCCTTTAAGCTAAGATAGAGAATAAGAATACATACAAAAATATAATTAAAATCATTTAATTAAATATTAAACATTCAACTCTAAAATATCAAATATTCGCAATACTACCTAATAAAAAAATATAAATATAAACATTCAATTAAATATTAAATATTCAAATATAAGTAAAACATCAAACATTTTAAAGACTAATATATACCTAATATCAAAATATCAAAGTTTTAACCCATCAATTGTCAAGTCTAAAGTGATTAAAGTCAAAAGTATTTTTTATTACACAAGTAGTCTATGAGCTTTGTGAATTAAGTTTATAAAGTCCATGGATTTTACGGGTTAGGTCAAAAATCCTTTATAGTTAGACGGACTAAAATTTTTTAGACCTATAATCCACACAAATCACGAACTTCCCAGTCCTTATTATAAACTCGAGTCCATATACCTTCCCCTATAATTTATTGAAATAATAGAGCTATGAAATAGTTCCATTCAACCTTATCAAAAGCTTTGCTTATATCAATTTTAAGAGTAAACTCACCAATTTTTTCCCTTGTCTTGCATTTCATATGATAGATGGTCTCAATGGCAGCCAATACATTATCAAAGATCAACTGTCCTTCCACAAAAGTTGGATGCTTAAGAGAATTGAATTTAGGAAGAATATGCTTAAGGGTATTAGCAAGAACCATTAATCATATTTAGGAAGAATATTACAAAGGAAAATTGGGCGAAAATTCTTCATATTTGTTGGATCATTAAGAATAGAATCCAACACAACTTGTTGAAAACCATTAATCAATCAATTTGGAAGCTCTACTCGTCCTCTTTTCGCATTACTAGAAAGAATATCAATGAAATTGCCCATAATACACCAAGGAAGAGTATTATCTCTAACAATATTTCTCAAAAGATCCCAAGAGTCTCTCCTATGACTTCGGCCCGGAAATTAAAACCATAAAAAGCAGTGAATCTCCAACAAAGTTTTCTAGGCATATGAATTTTAACATTGATAAAATTTGAAGAGTAATTGACTAGATTACAATCTAAAGGTTTCTTCCATAGAAGAGTCAATCCCTCACTTCTTCCATTGCAATCAACAACTAGACAAGCATCAAAGCCCAAATTCTGGCAGAGATATGCAATCATGGACGGATGTAGGTTAGGGGATGGGGGAGCCTTGGCCCTCCCTGATTTTTTCTAATCTTATTTTTTTGTATGTACTATAAATGATATTTTAATATTTTAGTAATTAATTTTATTTAATGAGTTTGAATTTAGAGATAATAAGACTTAAGTGCCAATTATCTTTTACTTAATTTTTATAAAATATTTTATTATTGTTTAATAAGTGTCATTGTAAAAATAATGATATTTTCCTTTATCTTTTAGATAAATATTTAAATAAACTACTGGAATATCATTTATTTTTCCTTTTATAATTTGTTATTACTATTTTAAAGATAATAAATTATTGTTTTTTCAATCAAATGGCTTTACCAGTCTTTCATTTATATTAATTTGAATATATAATGTTTTGTTTATTTATCCTTCAAACTTATGTACACACTAATATAAAATATTGTCACCATAAATTTTAAAACTTGCAAATTATTTTTTTTTCTTTTTCTATCACAATTATTTCTCTTTTTTTATTGGTCATTATTTGTGAGTTGCTAACGTGTTTTTTATATTGAGTCCACATATCTAAGCACATTGCTTAATAAACTTTGGGAATATTATATTTTACTTAAAACAATTTACTTATTCATTTTTGTTAAAATATTATTAATGTGTGAAAATAACACTTGTTATGCTAATTTTTATTTTGAAAATACTAAAAAATCGAATATAAATTCAAACATAAATGTTTTTTGTCATATGGAAAAGAGACCTTTTGATAAATTATTTATTTAATTAATATTCTGAAATATATAATTACGAATAGTTTATAAGAAAATTGATATATATATATATATATTGAAATATCTATTAGAATAAAAAATATTTATTAAGTAAAATCAATTTCATACTTGACCGCCTCCCATGAGAGTCTGGCTCCGTCATTGCATGTAATAATTAATGATTATCTACTAATTGATCTTCTACAAATTGTTATGCAAAATATATGATACAAGGGAAATATAATTAATTATAAGAAATACATGATCCATTGTTTAGTAAATAAGCAATTTCAAATATTATATATTTTTATAATTCTGTTTTCACTATATTTCTCATGTATTTTTATTAACTTTATTTCTCTCTTCCATATTTCTATATATCTATCATATTTAATTTCTTTTCTTCTTATGAAACATAACCCACAACAAGCATTTATTAATCCCACGTACTTCTTATAAAGGGAAACAGTAATTAAAAGCATATATGAAAAGTGATGTAAGCATTTCTTATATAAAGTTGTCCACAAGGCTCTGTTTATCTTAATTATAAAACCCCTTGATCACATTCTCAATCTCACACCAACTTTATGTAAGGACTTCTTCTTCTTCTTCTTCTTCTTCTTCTTCTTCTTCTTCTTCTTCTTCTTCTTCTTCTTCTTCTTCTTCTTCTTCTTCTTCTTCTTCTTCTTCTTCTTCTTCTTCTCCCTTCACAACACAAAACCAAACCAAAAATGGTGAAATTCTCGAAGGAGCTCGAAGCTCAATTAATACCAGAATGGAAGGAGGCCTTTGTTAACTACAGGCAGCTCAAGAAACACATAAAGAGGATCAAACTCACAAGAGTCTCCAAGCAATCACAAGCCCCAGAAGAGTCCTTTGGTCGCTCCGTTTTCGATTCGTTTCGCTTCATAAGAAACAAGTTCCGCTACTCAGACAACAATAATTTACAAGACATAATTCAGGTAAAGCATACTAGTGTACATTTAATAAGATCATTGTATTATAGTTAATAATAAAGTTTGTTTATGTGCTTTCTAGTTTGTTATTTTTCAGCTCATTCTTTTGGTGGTTCCGGTAAGATATGAGTTCTAGTGACATGTCTAAAACCTTTGCGTGTGTCTGTGATTTCTTGCGTGTTTTAATTTTGTCTCCTAGTGTCTTTTGTGCCTTCGTGCATAACCTTATTGCTGAAAAAAAAGAGGAAATAAATGACATCGTTTTCGGACAATGAAATGTCTCCGAGGCTTTTAACACAGTTAACACAATTAACACAAAGTTTGGTTTCCTATTAACATAGCTCTAGTCACTTGTTTTCTGACCAAAGGGTTTGAAATTACGTTTGTATAACAGCCACGTAAATTAGTTATGGTTAATATGAACCACGAAAACGCAATGCGATGACAATAGTCAATGATCTATTGGTTGCACACTACAATCTAAATATATTACTTTTATGGTCCAAAAATAGTGGAAATTAACCACATAACACCTAAACAGAGAAAAAAAAAAGAGAAGTATGATAAAGAATACAATATAAGAGTAGTATAATGAGAAATAAAAATATTAATATAATATTTGATACATAAGAGTGTTTGTATATCATTTCTCATGTCAAATAAATAACTTATGATGAATAGAAGCAACCTGGATTTGCAAAAACAAAAATATGCATGAAATTGAAAATATTTTGGCACCTAAAGTTTTGTTATATTTTATTGAAGTTGTGTTATTGAATGAATGTCAAGTAACCTGCTAATTATTACTACCTTTTAACTAAAATGACTTATGACTTCTTCATGAGGTAACTAAATTGACGTTTTAAATGATATATATATATATATATATGAATAATAAAAATGTATTAGAGAATGTATTATTAATATTTTTTTATATTTTTATGCATAAACCATCGAAATTCGATTTGGTATCCAAATAAATGTTTATCGTTATAATAATAAATGAATCTGATTATATATATGTTTAATGGAATGAATAAAATAATAGTCTAAAAGGGGAAGTGGAGAATGTGAGAATGGCATTAAGGGCTAAAAAGCGAGTTTAGTGGTCCTTTTTTCTGAAACCTCTTTCTGCTTTTGCTTTCGAGTTTCTCATTCTCTCACGAAATCAAGGTGAAAACAGATATGACGATAATGGGAACACTGTTGCACAAAACCCATCACGAAACCATTGTCATGTGCACTCCCTAGAGCATAATAATGCACAATATCATTATTAGTGTAAAATGATATATATATATATATATATATATATATATATATATATATATATATATATATATATATATATATATATATATAGGCTTGATATCATGTCAAAAAATAAGTCTGGATTTTAACTCAATCCTACAACACCAACCTATAAGGTGAGGTTTGATTTTCACTCAAATAATTTATCTCAACATTATTTTTATTTGATATGAGACCTCAACATGTTTCATTTTTTTTTTCATGACTACTCGGTATGTTGCATGTGAAACTTTCAACATACTCCTCTATAAAAAAAACCTTATTAAGTTGATCAATTAAATTTTTTAATAAAAATTAATTATCAATAAAGTCAGTCAATATTTTATATTAATGACATGATTATTAAAAAAATTATTTTTTTATGTATTGTACATTGGTGTAAAAAAAAATATTGACAATCAAATAGAAATCATAGAAACGTATGATTATGTGGCTTTTATAAATTAAAGTCCATAAACTTAAAAGTAATCATATATAATATTACTCTGGCCCTTTATATTAAAAAATGTTATAATATGAAATAAGTGATAACTTATTTCTTATGAAAAGAGTCGAAGAGAATAGATAATTATATTTGAATGGATGGCAATTTGAAAATTGGTTTCAGCTTGTGTAAATGCACTAATACTCAATAGAAATATGGATAATGTTTTTGTGTTTCAGGTGAGGAGAAAAACAACGGAGGAGAGTGAAGAGGTGTATGAAACGGAGCTGGCGCAGTTGTTTTCAGCAGAGGATGAAGTGCAGGTGTTTTTTGCAAAGCTGGATGGAGAGCTTAACAAGGTGAACCAATTCTACAAGAAACAGGAGACTGAGTTTGTTGAGAGAGGAGAAATGCTGAAGAAGCAGCTTAACATCTTGCTAGACCTCAAGCAAATTCTTAGTGACCGACGCAAGAAAAATCCGTCGCTAAAGCCTTCTAATACTGGAGTTTTTCCTCGTTCTCCTGGCCAAGATTCCAATTACTCCGGTCAGTTCTTTATTAATTTGTTCTTTTCTTGTTTTGTATAAAATTTCATCAGTGAAACTAATCTCAAATTTGATCTTTTAAATGAAAAAAATATAACTAAGAATAGATCGAAATTTTATTAAAGATGATGAATTAAATTTTTTTAATAAAAATCAGTTACTAATAAAATTAATAAATATTTTACACATTTATCTTGTTAAAAGTAGAAGAGAATTGTTATAATGTGAGCCACGTTAATAAAAATTAGTTACCAATATAATTTGGTGACGCAAAGAAAAGAACAAACCTTCAATTGATTGAGTAACTAATAAAAGTAGAAGAGAATTGTTAAGATGTGAGCCACGTTAGTAATATAGCTAGAAAATTACTTATAAAACTTACACATTAATATTCTCTCTAGAAGTATTTTTTTAGGGGTTAATTTTTTTATGGACTTAGGGGTTTAGTTATGATCAATTTATTTTTATTTTTAATATAGATTAATATTTCTACCGTCTATTCAATTTAATAGCTAATATAGTGTACACTAAATTCATAAAATATTATCAACAATAATCATAAAAAATGTGATTTCATGTTTTAATTTTTTAAATTATATTTATTTTTTATTGTTATACTTAAAAAATCCGTTTTATAAGCCCCACAAAAAATTAAAAACACACATTTTAATTACATATAACGGTGGGGCTCGAATCATTAACACTGGGTTCTCAATTATTGGCTGATGGTCTTTCTTTTGCAAGTAGGCTTAATATGTTATTAATATTATGATTAAACTTTCAATATATTTAATTAATACTTTAAAATAATTGTTAATATAATTATTTTCATGAGTACTTTACCAATTGGACCTTTTGTATACACTCAAGAAAATTGGGGCAGTCAATATAATTCATATGTAATGTCTCTTTTTCTCAAAGTCCCGCGATCGAGACTTATGGAAATTGTATTGTTAAGGTTGTAATATGGAATGGTATAGGCATCACAAGTGGCTCAAAATGCAATAAATAATTCGTAAAAATGAAAAATATATGTAAATTTCTGTACGTATAGTATTCATCCGTGCAATAATATGATTTTATTTGTGTAGAATCAAATGATGATAATTCAGAAGTTTCACTAATGGATGAAGTAATCTCAACGTTGGAAAGAAATGGTCTAAGTTTTGTGAATTCGGCAATGAGGGTAAAGACAAAAAAGAAGGGAAAGCCTCATATGGCAATAAGAATTGATATTCCAGCCACCACTCCTACGGCTGTTACTTCCATGTTGTGGGAGGATTTAGTGAACAGTCCAATGAAACCAGGGTATGGTGGAGAGTTCATTAACAAGAGAAAAATTCAATGTGCTGAGAAGATGATTAGAAGTGCATTTGTAGAGCTCTATAAAGGTCTTGGCCTTCTCAAAACTTACAGGTTATTATTTATTTAATCACATTAATTATGATTAAGTATTATTAATTTTGATTCATTATTTATTTATTGTTGTTTTTGTTGTTAATTAGATGGAAAACATATATAGGAAAGAATATAATGAATGTTGATTTGGGGAGTATACTTGAATTGGAATGAAGGATAAGAACTGCGTTTACGTGCCTTTCAAAAAAAAAAAAAAAAAGAACATGTTTACGTGGCTAATCATCGAGTGGAGAGTTGCATGGAGTTTCACTACACCACGTAAGAAAAAGATTTTTGTAGATATAGACATATAGTAGAAGGACTTTGGTGAGATACATGGCTGGGTTATATGAGCAAAGACGTTTCTCTAAGGATCTAACGCAAATGTGAACCGTAACCCTAATTGATCCAATCATGCATGCTTCAAAATAATGGAGAACAAATCCAAATTGGAGACCTTTCTGTGTCAATTTTATAATTTAACCTTTTCTTATTTCACTTCCTTTCAGAAACTTGAAATCCTTTCTAAGTCTTTATTTATGTATTATTTTCGTATTCCTATATATCTATTAACGTACTGTACTACTTAATTAAAGAATTCCTTGTTAAGTGCTAATGAATATATATATGACTTTTTCAGTCTTAATTGAGATATTATTTTTTTACACTAAAAAATTTGGTGCAAAAAAATCAGTAATATATATATATATATCTCAAAACCCTTTCATACGAAAATAAAAATGTATTCTAAAAGTTATTTTTCTGGTCTTATTTGGATGGGGTAGAAACCAAAATTAAGAATTAACACTGATCAGGCTTTCTAACAACAACTAATAGGCAGTACTCAAGCTCTAACCAAGAACTTCAAGTGTAATGGTTGTGTGCAACTTTTTGCTACAATGATAAAAATACGTAAATATAGCATAAATTAGACATTTGTTTTATCTCAACAATAAAACAGTAGTCTTAATTCAAATGCAAGTACATAATTAAATTTTAAAATTTTAAAAAAAATCACTTAATTAAAATATTCTAGGGGGGGAAACACTTAGAAGTGTACGAAATATCAACATTTATGATTACACTCACCAACTTTAAATAAATAAATAAAAATGGCCAAAGGCAAGCATTGGAAAAGTTATGGGTGGAAAAAAAGAATATGTAATTGCCTAAAGCATTGCTTCTTTTGCTGGACTAGTCGAGACAACTTTACATGATATAGCTGATCCATGACGAGACCAGTGACATGCTAAGATGTAGTCATTAAAATAAGAAACTTTCTTGGTGTGAAAGAATTATTGCGTATCAATTTCAACTTTTGGTCACGCCAATTAATGTCACTGTATTTTTCATTCCTTTACGTAATATTATATGTACGTTTCATCGAATGGCAGCTTATATAGGCCATACCTTACTATAAGTCCCTTTTTTAATGACTGATGATTAATTTTTAACCACATATTCTATCTTCTTTGCAGCTCATTGAATATGGTAGCCTTCACAAAGATACTCAAAAAATTTGACAAGGTACGGATTCAAATATATCTTCGCCTATACATGCATGCATAATCACAACAGTACAGTGAGTAATTTGGGATATCGATCTTTTTCTTTTTCTTTCTTTTTTTTTGTTCGCTGTTCGGTTACATTTTGCATATGTCATAATGTCACCATAAATCTTGCTTTTATTTTGAGGTGTTCCTCTAGCTATGATCGTACTCAAGGTAGTTATAGGTATAGCAAGAGTAAAGACAAAGAAGTTGTGGATTAAAAGTTGCGCTTTGTTACATAAATTAATTCATCACGTTTCAAACCAACTTGCACGTTGCGGGCTATATTCTTGGCATGAAGGTCGTGAGAGACATAACAACTACTATCTCAATATATTCAACTACATAAGTAACCAACCTAATTTCCAAACACAAAATAAGTTACTCACGCAAAGCATGACGTAAGATATATAGAGGCAAAACAGTTACTCTCTTCCCCCTCTCTATTTATAGTTGTTGGGTGATGGGTAATTTCCTATGCAGTTAATCTCCACATGCATGATAGATAACTACATTTTTTTTAATTTATGAACAAAAATAATAATAACATATTATGTAGAGATTGGCTAAGTCTCACACAATCACCGTATCAATGCATGAAATAATACACCTCCTTGACCATACATAAAATAATCACATTTTTCATCTGATCAAATTAAACTATTTAATTCATGACCTCCTTGGCATTGGTACATAAAATAATTTATCTGTCACAATTAAAGAGATTATTAGCTTGGCATTTTTATTTTTTTTATATGAACGAAATTATATTGCATTTTGATCAGGTGTCTTGTCAAAAGGCTTCTGCAAATTATTTGAAAGAAGTGAAGAGATCCCATTTCATTAGTTCCGACAAGGTATGCTTTAATTTCTTTTCCCCTTAATACTAGGAAGGGGGGAAAGAAACAAATATATTCAATTTTGAATGCCTTTTGATTTGATCCTTCTCAAATTCTTGGAGAGGAGGAGAATGTGTTACACTACATGGACTTCTAATAATTGGTGGTTTCATGTAATATAATATATTTGACTAAAGGTTGTTAGACTAATGGACGAAGTGGAATCTATATTCACAAAGCACTTTGCCAACAATGATAGAAAAAGAGCAATGAAGTTTTTAAGACCCCAACAGCCAAAAGCTTCTCATATGGTCACCTTCCTTGTCGGTAATGCCCCTCTCTCTCTCCCCCCTAATTAACTCATAACATGGCCCTAACAACTTCAGCTATCAGTGTAAACTGGTGAATATAACTAGAGTTTAATTATCATGATTAATGTAAAAAAAAAATTATATTATCAATCAATAAAAAAAATCATTTTATTTGCATAATTTCAGTTATTTAATATAAATATTTGAATGACTATACACTATCGTGTAAAAATTTTATATTGTCAATAAATTAAAATTTATAATTAATATAATTTTAAAATAATTATTATAAAAATTAACCAATTTATTATATTTTTTATTAAATGACAATATAAAATCAGTTTATATTTATCAGAACATAACCTATTTCCTCTAATATAAAAGTCAATAATTAATCTAATATATTAAAAAAAATGTTTTCATTATATCATCCCGTTATTTCCTAACAGTACATTCAACAGTCAAAATTATATAATACTTTTTTTAAGCATTATAGGACTTGTAAAGTTAATTTAAGCACTTATTTTAACAATCTTAGTATTAGAGTGAATTTTTGTATAGAATATTTAAATTTATGTGGAATTGTATGACACAAAATTAAGATTAACAATTCATCAAATAACTATGCATTAAGAATGGTCAACCTACTCACTAATAGCTCATAAGAGTCATAGGTCAATTTTCTTTTTTCCCTTATATTAACATTTCATTGATTGTTCTATGTTACTTCCACTACAGGGTTGTGTACAGGTTGTTCTGTATCCTTGTTTTGTGTATACGTAATCTTGGCGCATATGTGTGGTATATTCTCTCCTAGTACAGAGCCAGCTTATATGGACATAGTCTACCCTGTTTCCAGGTGCTATATTGCATGGTTCCTATTTGAATTTACTTTATCTATGCTTTTTTAATCAAGACTATTCAACATCCTACTTCCTGGATCAAAATTTTTTCAAAATAAGGAATTGACTTCCTAGATCAAAATTATTTCAACATAAGGAATTGTATTGTGAGGTTCAAGACATGTGTAGTACAAATTGGTAGAGGACAAAACAATATTAAATAAGAACTCCATAATTTTTCTCTACTACATGTCAAGAAATTATTAAACAAAGCGCCTGCGACACATTCTTTTCAACACATTTTCTGTTTTTAGTTGAAATTCATGTGGGGTCCATCACTTTGAAATTAGGACCACAAAATAGCAAATGGAACTCACATATTTATTGAAATTTACATAAATTTCAACCAATTACATAAATTACGTTTGAAAGAGTGTGTCAAAGAGTTATTAGGATTTCCATCATCAAATACATGCCTAGTTCTTCTAATGGATGAAAATGATATAGTATAAAGTTTTCCTATTTTAGTTTCAGCTACACTCATTTTTTTCTAACACACCTTTGTAATCATAAACCATTAAACTATGCATAAATGAAAAAAATAAATAAACAAGCTTCTAAGAACTGACAAACATCTAAGCTGCAGAATTGAAAACAAAAACACCTATTTTAAATCTGCACTAATGAATGGTTACAACGATTTTGTGCAGTGTGTTTGCATTACTAAGCCTACACTTGTTTATGTATGGATGCAACCTGTACATGTGGAAGAGTACAAGAATCAACCATAATTTCATATTTGAATTCTCACCAAGCACAGCATTGAAACACAGAGATGCATTTCTGATGTGCACTACCCTCATGACAACTGTGTTTGGGGCAATGGTGATACACCTGCTACTAAGGGCTGGAGGTTTTTCTCCTGGCCAAGTTGATGCCATTCCTGGAATCATTTTTCTGGTTAGTCAAATGACTATTATAGTATTACTTTTCCATGTTACTTGGAAGATTAAAAAAAGTAGCTTGGTTTGCTTGAAATTCCAGAAAGTGGTTTACAATTGAATTTATAGTGTTCAAGTTAAGTCTTTGTGCTGATTATGAGCTGCCATTTTCAGTTCTTTGTAGGTCTTCTCATTTGCCCATTTGACATTTTTTATCGCCCTACTCGTTTCTGCTTCATCCGGGTTGTTCGTAACATTGCTTGCTCTCCGTTTTATAAGGTAAACTTCTTTCATATATTGGAACAATTGGATGCATTGATATGCCACAATGCATATAGTTAAGTACAAAATTGAGCTTGTCAATGCTTAATTTAATAATTTTCTATCCCTACAGGTTCTGCTGGTAGACTTTTTTATGGCTGACCAACTAACTAGTCAGGTGATCTTACTATATCCTACAAAAAGTGTATTTTGTTTCCCTTTGCTTCTCAAAATGCATACTAATAATCAACATTAAATTTTATGTTGTTGGTTTCAGATTCCATTGCTAAGGCATTTGGAAACAACAGGTTGTCACATTTTTGCTAGAGTTTTCAAGTCACACCACCCTGAGGCCTGCCATTCTGGAAGGCTATACATAGAAATACCTTATCTTATCTCATTTTTGCCATATTGGTGGCGTGCAATGCAGGTATGCCTTTGGTACTGCTTGGTAATATAGATTCTGTATAAACTGCTTCTAGAATTGGTGACGTGATATATTGCTAACAGATTATGTTTAAGGACAAAACTTATACGCAGTTCCTTATCTGTTGTTTGTATTGTTTTCCCAATCAAAATTGGAGTTTCACATTGGTAATCTACATATTCCATTAATGCAAACTTTTACTACACAAATTATCAAAGTGAAACTCCAATTCTGACCAGAGAATACAAACAACACCTATTTAACTTCAGCTAAGTTTTGTACATATTCTAAAGACAAATGTTAATCACTGTCTTAAGGACACTTGTTAAGAAAGTAAAAGGAGAAAGTTTTTATTAGAATACGTAAAAATATGTTCCCCTATGAATTTTAAATACACTCCCGTATGATTTTCAATAAAAAAAAATTCTTCTTTTAATTCCTTACTAGATACTTCACTACGTCGTTAACTAACACGTGCTACTTGAATGTCATTACCAGTGTGCAAGAAGATGGTTTGATGACTCTGATGTTAACCATTTGGCTAACATGGGGAAGTATGTTTCAGCAATGGTTGCAGCAGGAGCTAGAGTCACATATAGTAGGCAAGATAACCATCTATGGTTTGCTATAGTCTTGATCACTTCTGTGGTGGCCACAGTTTACCAATTGTATTGGGATTTTGTCAAGGACTGGGGGTTTTTCAATCCCAAATCCAAAAACCCATTGCTCAGAGATGATTTAATTCTAAAGAATAAAAGCATATACTACATGTCTATGGTAAGTTCTCTTTAACCTCTTTGTGATATGAATATTACAATCATAAATTTGTCTTTTAATCACAAAGGGGTATTGGATTTCACTTTTCAGGCATTGAATGTTGTCCTAAGGGTGGCTTGGGTGGAGACTATCGTGCACCTCAAAGTGGGGCCTGTTCAAACAAGGCTACTAGACTTTTTGTTGGCTTCACTAGAGGTTATTCGACGAGGACATTGGAATTTCTACAGGTGCTTTCTCAAACATTTTAGAAGAGCTGAAAATGACTCTTTTTTTCATTTTTAAGAATGTTTTTGTTGTTTTGGTACATCAATTTCGTTTGGTCACGGCTATAACTTAGATGTCTTAAGCTTGTTCGAATTATCATATATCTGAAGTGACATAATCTGTTGGTAGTTATAAACAACCAAAACATCCCACAAGGTTAAGTTAGGTGCTAACTAAGAAAATGTTTATAGCCAATTATACCATAACTAGGAAATGAGAGAAACGATAACAGAACTCTAAACTACTTGAACAGTTGAACACAGGTTTTGAAATTATGATTAAAACAATGCCTTTTTTTTTACAAGATGGTTAAAACAATATTAGTAATATATTCTCTAACACCCTTTTAAACATACTTTTTATTATTAACTGAAATTTATTAAAAATTATAAATTTTGGGAATTATACTTATTTAATTATTCAATGAGTTTCCTTCCTATTTTGTAATTTTTAATGAATTTTAAATAATATCTGAAAATAAATAAATAAATATATTTTAAATAATAGTAGAGGGTGTATCATCAGAAGGAATGAATTATGTATCATCTTAGAACTTTCTGCTTCTAAGATTATTTTTTTTCTTGACAGTAATGAAATAGTGAACAAAAATCCTTGTGAAATTGACAACTTTTTTATGAACAGATTGGAGAATGAGCATCTAAACAACGTGGGTCGTTATCGGGCAGTGAAGGCAGTTCCACTACCATTTCGTGACATAGACTCAGACAGCTGAGGTGATTTTCTCACACTTGTACAGATTTGTCCTGTAAAAGGGATAGGCAATATAGCCCCAAGGGAATAAAATTTTGAACGTGACATCCCTCACCATGCATTGGATACCAATTGAAGTATCAATCGACACCAAATGTAATGCAAAAGACAAATGCATAAATAGATGGCATTTTGTCTTGTGAATTGGCTATCATAAGTTTTGGATTTCATGTTCTAGATCAACATACTTAGTAACAAAAGAAAAAAAAAAGATGTATTCTTTTCTTTTTGTCTTCTATTTCTGTTTTGTTAAATCGGTTTTAAGAAAACATATTTGAAGATCGTGTATCGAATATTTTGTAAATTGCAATTAGAAAGTTATAAGTGTTGATTTAGTTTATTGAAATAAGTTGAAAAGAATTATTTAATAATTAAAATTATTAAATGAGAATGACAACTTAAAAGCAAATATAAAAAAATTGCATTGTCACTCAATTATGAATTGTTACCTAATTAAAAATTATAAACTTTTGTTATATTATTTTAAAAGTCATATATTAGATCATTTATAATTATAATTAGATAATACTATAAAAATCATTATATA
Organism: Glycine max; assembly: GCF_000004515.6. Classification (NCBI taxonomy): domain Eukaryota; kingdom Viridiplantae; phylum Streptophyta; class Magnoliopsida; order Fabales; family Fabaceae; genus Glycine; species Glycine max. The sequence goes on along the minus strand of NC_038246.2, from coordinate 456,935 downwards.
TCCTAATTAAATTCATATAATAACAATTAATTTTTCCTGTAACATTTAATGTAAAATTTGTGACTGAATTTAATTTGTTCAAACTTCAATAACATTTAATGCTTTAAAATGATTAAAGATCAATTTCAGGTTGCATTATTAAACCGAATTCAGCTCATTTAGTAGATTCAAACATTACAATTCAACCATCTATTGATTATACATACTTAAGCCAAATGCGAAATTCAAATGTAGATTCAGAATCACATTCCCCATAACAGGTGTTAGTGTGTAACTAAAGTTTTTCAAATTATCATTTTATTTTTAAATAGATTGAAAATGAAAATATACAGAATCAACGAACACCAGTGGGTTGACATAAATAGAGATCCCCCTTTACCAGATTGATCAGTGACAAGTGGTTACCCGGGAAAAGTACAAGGCTCTTGCATAAAATACTAACAACCAAGCATCCACATCTAACATAATTTCCTCTAAAGTATAACTTTGGTCCTTAAAAAGAAAACCAAGAAAAAACAAAAGCAGAAACACAACCTTAAACTTTAAGCAAATTCCTGTTTTGTAATTGTACACAAGTAAAGCTTGTAGTTACCAGAAAACCATAACTATCAAACTATCAGATGCCTCCACATAGCTGGTCGATCTCTTGATATCAGAAGAGCACGAGATCCAAGATAATCAAAGGAAGGACAATACATGTCATCCGGACCAATAACTTCTCTAAAACTTTGATCACTAGAGTAATCCATGTTGAGAACCCTTAGTGCATCATCTTTCACTGTATCAAACACAAACAGTCCTAGGCCACAAACACCCATGACAAAGTCAGAATTGCCCCAAACTTGGGAGATTGCTGCATGGTGTGAGTGTGCATTGGATTCTGGAAGAGCATAGGTTGTAAAAAGTCCTTGTCTGCGCAGTGAAAATTGTTGCAGCAGTGAGGTCTGCTTCTTGCCCGTTGAACTTGTGCTGGAGCAACCAAGGAACACAGAATCCCCACGAGAGAAAACTGATTGCACATTGACACCGTGTTTTGATATCCTGAGACCTACACCAGATGGCTGGCGAAAGTCCAACACGTTAATAGAATCTGAGGTGCAGAACACACCATCATTTCCTTCAGCATCAGATGAACTTACTCTGCAATGTTATATTTCTAAACTTGGTTAACAGCAGGGAAAGATAATAGTGAAAATGCATGAATCTTGAAGTACTAAACAAAATTCCCTTATCCTCAAGGACAAAAATTAAGCTCTTTGTATTCTTTCTCTCAAGTTATACAATTACATGAAGACAAGTTAATGTTATTTCCAACATTGAATAACTTTCACTAAATAGTATACATGTTACAAAATTTTAAAAAACTTTCCACATATCATTATTTAATTGGAGAACTTGACAGCAAGGATGCAATGAACTTGACCTAAGTTTGGTCCCTTTCAGTTTCAAAATAAATAACAAGATAAATTGCAAATATTAGGCCTAGACTGGAGCTTTCCTATGATGACAAGATAACTACAATAAGAGTAAAGAAATGTGGCTTGTGATGTGCTATTAGTAGAAACAATGAATACAGAAAGTAACTAAGATATAGTTTTGTTGAATAAAAATTAAAGCAGCATACCACCAAGCTGTTAAGAGTCAAACAAATAAAACAGTGATCTCAAAATGCATAAACAGAACATTTTCAGTAAAGACAAGAAGCAAGAATTTATGGTTAAAACCAAACTCACCTTTTGCGAACCCCTCCACCCAATTCTGCATCAGTGTTGCTCACGTGGAGAGCGGAAACTTTTTGCCCGCCTGTAGGAACAGAGAGCAGAGCTTGAGGAGTGAGTGAGTTCACATCCCACAAAGAAATGGATTCAGATTCAGCTACCACTACTTTCCCTCTGTTCCTCCATTGCAAAGGGCTAGAATAATCCATTGTTAAAACGGGCATCTGAACATCCCATTTCATTATTTGCTCTCCATCGCGAACATCAAAAACCTTCACAGCTTTCTGTGAGCTGGCCGTAGACACGATGAGAGGTCCACAGGGCCTATACCACCACTTCGTAGCTTCTGCTGTCACAATGCTAGATGTAGAATTTCTTCTAATATTGTTAGGTAAGGGTCCAAGTGCAATTCTTGAGGAGGCTGTTCCAGCATCAACTTGTAAAGCACACACTTCTTTGGTGTAAAAGTCCCATGAGCAAAATCCTGAATCCATAGTATTGCCAGCAGATGCAGCTACTACAAACCTTCCAGAGCAACCATCGGAACCAGGGGCACGAACTACCCAACAATCTCTCCATATGTTGGGTGAAACTTCTGGGGGTGGCATATATACAGCTTTTTCCTGGAAGGTTGATGAATTGTCAGCTGAAAAAATGCTTCTTCATTCTTTTACCAATTCGAAATATGAACAATTATTACTTTTTCATTGGAAACATCTATGTCATACCATGCCTCAGCTATTTTGCACACGTTTGAATTTACTAAAAAAATTGTTTCTTTTCAAAATCCCTTTAGGAGGCCCTTAAAAAATAAAGTACTATTCTTCCAAAAAATGATAATCTATAATCATATGAATGACCTACCTCAGTTCATTACTATCTGCATTCAAATCAGAAGAAAAACTTGATGAGACCAGACTTAATGACACTTGCTGGTATTCTAAGGAGAATAATCAGAATCTGGATATGAACCATTATTATGTTTATGAAGAACAATCAAATCTCGCCATTAAATATAAACGGGTAGAAACATATAAAGCAAGGATAAAAAAAATTATTCATATAAAGCAAAGATAATTAACCATCATATTAATCAGCTAACTCAACATTCAGCATTAATTATATGCAAACCAAAAATGCTTTTTTCCTGAAGGTAAAACAAATTTTCTGCTCAAAATTGCTTCTTCATTCTTTCAACAATTCCAAATATGAACTATTATTCCTTTCAATGGTAAACTAAACATTCATGTCATGCCGTACCTTCTTTGTACCTATTTGGAAACCTTTATATGAAAATAATTATTTTTTTCAGAAACACTTTAGAATACTGTCAAAAGTAAGTATATTATCCTTTCATAATAACCTGAACTAACACAAAGTGAAAATTTAAAGCATCACATAAAGAGACAGTAATTAACCACAATCTGAATGACATACCTCATTATTCACCATCAATATATACGTTCAAATCAAAAGATGAACTTGGGCAGACCAAAATTAACAACACTAGTTGATATTTTTGGAAGGCCATTCAATCAACTTTTAGAACTTTTCATGGAGAACATTCATAATTTCACATCATACCACTTAAACCCAATCTAAATGGACACAACACAAATACATAAATAGAAAATTATAATCAACGATCACACGAATCACCACACCTATTCAGCATCATTCATACTGAATCCAACTGAACGACACGAGTCCAAAGTTTGACATTTGAATCTGGCATCAAACAAAGAGCACATACCTCACAATTGGTAATATCATAATAGGTACAAGAACCATCAAGGTGAGCAAGGAGGACAGCCTCGCCTTCGTTGACGAACCAGCCACCGGTAGCAACATTGGTACCAATCCCATTCAGCCTAAAATTGAAAGCCTCATCCATCTCCTCCTCAACAAGCGTCTCTTCCTTGTTCTCCTTATTCTCCTGATCATCATCGAAATCCTCGAGCTTCTCATCCGCCCCGAGCAGCACATCAATGCCATTGTTCCTCTTAACATTCCCACCTCCACCCCTTTCCTTCACATCCTCCCCAGCATTCACCTTCTCTTTCTCTTTATCAATCAGAGCCAAAAACTCGACCGCAACCAAATTATCGTCAACCGGACTCAGCACCTTCTCTTCCTCCACCACAGAGCCCTTATCCTTAACCACTGTCCTGTCACGAAGCAGTTTCTGGTGAGGGAACAACCTTGCCTCAAGTTCCTCGGTGTTCAATTTCAACCCTTTCGCCAAGCTCTTGTCTTTAGCAGCGACTTGAACCGCGTCATTTTTGGTTTCCTTGTTAGAAACGACATGAACCATGGCCTTCTCGATTCCGGAGATCTTGTCTTGAATGTCGGAGAGGATCACCTTGGAGGCATCAGGGTTGTTCATGTCGAGCATTTCTTTAGTCTTCTTTATGTCGGAAGCTATCCGCTTTACTTTGCCTTCGAGAAACGCGAGCTTCTCGTGAAGCCTGCTGGTGGTGGTTATGTTGTGGGGGTGATTATTGTTGAGTTTTTCGAGGCTGGATCTGGTGGTGGTGGTGGAAGGTTTGGGCTTTTGGGTGGAGGAAAGTCTGGGAATTAGGGCGGTGGGGGTGGGCTTTTGGACGGTGGGGCGGGGGAGATCGGAGGGGCTGGAGCTGCGGCCGCGAGGGTTGGAACGGGAAGTGGAGCGGCGAGGGTTGGTGTTTTCTTTCTGGAGAGGAAGGGAAGGGGAAGGGAAGCGGCGAGAGGCGGAGAGGGGGCGGGGACGGACGGTGGCGCCGTCATCTCCGCCGCCGCGGCGAGTGGCCATGGCTGTGTGAAAGAGTGAGAGAGAGAGCGTAGTAAGTGATTAATTGATGGATGGTGTTTGATGTGCGTTTGGGATTGAGAGAGAGAGAGAGAGAGAGGAAATTTGGTGAGGGTGGAATGGGGATTCACTGGGCTCAGTTCAGGAATAAGCGGGAAATCACTCAAGTTTTGAGTTTTCAAAATTTTCGGCCGGGAATTTTGTTTCTTTCTAGCGGAGTGATGCTCGCTTTTTTTTTTTGTTTCTGTATTTTTTAAATAAAAAAAAAAACAGAAGTTAAGTATGGTTAATAAAAAAATGATAGAATAAAAAAATTAATAATATAAAAATAGTGGAAAGTTAACGTAGATTAGAAGAAAAGTTAAAAAATTTAAGAAAAAATTAAAAAATAAAATTATCTAATGGGCATATACCAAAGAAAATATTCTCTCCTGAATAAATAAACTTGGTCTTGTTTATTTGGTCCAATACTTGGTCTTATTTTATCGTACATGTGAAAAATAAAAATTATACTTTGAGTTATTAAAAAATGTATTTAATACTCGTTTGTTTTTCATTATTATTATACTAGTTTAATAGCTGATGCAGATAAGTTTATACAAATTTTTATATATTACAAATTTATATATATATATATATATATATATATATATATATATATGCTTGTATTATGAAATTAAAGGAGCATATTTAGTGAGAGGGCTTTTTATATCATAGTGAGATGGTTAAATCTTAATAACGCAATCATACATAGATGATCAAGATTTAGGGTGTGTTTAATTTGTTAAGAAGACATGACAAACAAAATAATATAAGACAAGTAGTTGAATCACATGACGACTTTTGTATTGTATGTTATGTTAGTCGATGTAAATTACAAGTAATTTTATGTTATATCTTATTTGATGTGTTTATGTATTGAACAAAATAATGTAAATTTTATTATAAAACCCTAAGTGCATTAGCAGCACCTTTACGGTGTAACAAAGGAAATACACCTCCATGGAGAAGGGTGTGGCCCCTAACACCACAAGGCGTAGGGTCTAGAGGCGTGAGGCCGCCACAAGGTCAGTAGTGACAGTGATGCATGGCGACGCAATGCAACCTCGTCGAATTTGGCCAAAAGAAAAAAATAACATAACAAGAAGGAGAAAGATGACAATGAGAACGTTCGAATAAATTAACGATGAAAAAAAAGAAATAATGAGCAAAAAAAGAATAGCAGCCGTCCATATGGCCCTCATCGGTAGTCAAGGTGTCCATGTTGGTAGCCAAGGCAACCCTCGTCGATGGCCAAGGTATGATGTTTGGAGAGGGAAAGTTTAAAGAAGGAAACACATATGGAAAAAGAAAAAAAGTGTAGGATAATGAAAAGTTATAAAATAGGAATAATATTATGTTTTTACTCTTGTTAGACATTGGATAAAAAGTTATACAGGTTTAGTAAGTTATATATAGATTTTTAGGTATTTATCTAGTCCATTATTCTTTATTTTGTATTGTCACATTGTCATTTTTTTAATCGACAAATATTTTTGTACTGTACAATCTCTAATTTTTTAGCGAATCATGCACACCTTTAATGGTATGGAATTACTTTAAAAACTTATATTAATGATAAATACATTAAAAAATATAATTATCCATTTAAATGAATTAAAAATGATAAAAAAAAAGCATTTATGTTGGGTTAGTTTTTTTTGTTTGTGAGAATTATAAATAATATCAAATGGATTACAACAACAACTAACACACCTTATTCAAATAACTAAGTTAAATCCTTTTGACTTATATTAGACTAATTTGGTTAAACTTAAAAAAAATTGAAAATATTTCTCTAAAAAGTAGGTAGGATTTACTTCTTAAAAAAGAATTAAACTATTTTTTTTTTTAGAAAAACAATTTAGACAAACACTTAAAAAATAAGAATTTTTTTTTCATATTTTTAGAAAATGTTTTTAAAATAGGTTTAAATAAAAAAAATCATTTTATTGTACTATATTTTCTCCCTTTTAATAATATTTGGCTTGCCGCAAATGAGAGGTTGAGCTTCGGGTGTCAGCTTCGTATGCTAGTGGTTTATTTTTAAAAAAAAAAATTGGTCTATTTTACCAACATTATTGTAAAATACATGGAAAAAAACGTAGCGAAGAGAAATAAAATTTATGATAAGTAAAATCCACTAAAAAAAATATTGACGTGAACAAAAACGTAAAATACAAATCAAGGGACAGTACATTTTAATCGAATTGAAAATCAGTTTATTCCATTCAAATTCAACATGGCTTTCCATAGGAAGAGTATAGGAGAAAATCCCACAAAAATCTCTCATGTGAATAAAAAAAACGTAACAGACAACTTAATCCATCACACGTTGGAGCAAGTCAATCAACAGTAAGATCACGCGAATCTTGGTGACACTGAATAACGCTTTATGAAAAGTAAAAACACTCTCTCTCAAGTCTCAAGTTTCAATGGGGTGTCTAAAGTAAGAGAAACAAGAGCTGCCATGTTGTCTTCAATGAAACGTGGTAACGTAAAGCACCATCTTCGGTTTCCTAAGAGTATTCCTAATGGATGAAATGTCTCTCAATAAAAATTTCTCCAAATCTGGCCACATCCACTCTAATACATGTCTTTTACATTAATGATACAGAATATATATTCCGGTGGGCCAAATGTCTACACATATATTTTTTGTATTATTAAGGTCTTCAATCCCATTTCATTTTTTGTAAGTGACAAGATATATATGGAGAAATCTGATTGACAATCATTTCAGAATATAAGAGTCACATGCTTTAGTTACAAGTTTATCTTTACTTAGGCTATTAATGATTGCGTTTTATATCACTACGTTACAACTAAATTTTTTTAATCCATTGTTTTAAATTTCATGGAGGTGGAATATAATAGGGTTCAGAGTGGAAAATTGTTCATTTTGATGATCAAATAGGAACCTAAGGAAGAATGATCCTTCATATGATACATGATTTACCAATGTACTGTGGTTTTCTTTAATTATTTTTTCCTTCTGTTTTATTTTTCCAATTTTCTTATGCTTATTTGATGCGTTTTTTTTATGATTCTTTCTGCTAATATGTGTCTTTTACGTTAATTTATAATTTAATATTTTCATCCTTGTAAGATATCTTTTCATATAAAAAATATATATGTTTTATCATCCACTATTCATATTTAATTTAGCCATGTTTAGGATATGATTTCCAATGTTTATGTTGCTTATCTGGCTAGTGTCAGCAATATTGCTTTTTCTGGCCATTTTGGCATTTGTCAGCTAGAAAGAAGAAAAAAGATGAAAACTAACTGGCTTGGTTAAATATGGTTCATCGTGGTCCCATTCAATACAAACAATCCACTAATAATATTAATTTAAGCAAGGGTTAGGATGCATTTACACTTAACGAGTAGTGATGGATGTTGTTGGCTTAATGAATTAGGTGAAGCTGAACACCACCACTCCTTTATGTTATCTTCTTTGTGCCCTTTCCACTAATCTTCTATCTTGGTAGTTCAAATTCGATCAGGTCAATATTTTGGCTAATTGTCTTCATCCTCAATAATGTTCAGATGCATGTGGAGCAAGGTTCCTGTTCCAGCGATGATATTCGCGCTTCAAAGTTCCTGCAAGCCAACATTATTTCTTTAAAATAATATCGACTCAGGAGCAAAAGTTTTAGTTCTTCCTAGTTTCTAGTTTAGATGTATCAAAGCAAGATGCATTTGGAAATAAATGATTGCCAAATCTGTTGCTTTTCAAGTGCTGCCTTTGTTATACAAAATTGTGCCCTCCGAATCTTAATGCCAAAGAGCTTTGAGCATGGCAGTTTTTGTGCCCTTCTGCATGTGGAAGGAGCATACCAACAAATTATCATTGCCTTGGTTTACAACCATGCATGTTAATGCTATTTACCTTTTATGCTTCGGAATTCAGTAGTGATGAGCAATGGCATTGGCATTTGGCCATTGTATTCCCCTATATCTATTTGTTATTTGTGCTGTAAATATAATAAATTATTTGGTGAATTTTATATGGGTCGCACAATAAGATGAACTTTTTATATATTGAGATTCACACAATATATATAGTGTGTTTGTTATGTCATTTTAAATATGATAGCACAAAACCTAAAAAACTTTTACCATAAAAAGTAAGGAAGATTAAACTGAGGTTAAATTTGTCAAAACGGCAATCCTAACACGTACTTGGGGTTTATTTGGTAAAGAGGGATGAAAAAAAAAATGAAAGTTGAGGAATGAAAAGAAATGATAGAAAGGGAAAAGTTAGGGTGTTTGACTGAAATGAAAAAGGGTATAAAAAAGATGAAATATTTGAATTAAAGTAATAGATAAATAATAAAATAAAAAAATGATTCACTAAAATGTCCATTGTACCCGGATAATAATCGAAGCAAATTTGAAAGTTGCAATAGCTAAATAACTAATTAATCTCATAGAATAATTGATTATGTATGAAACTCAAGCATGTGTTATCCGGATCAATTTTAACAAATGAGTATTTGTTGTATAATGCACTCATCAACAATTGTGACTTCCACTCAAAGTTTTAAGATATGGGACTCTACATTATTTTCAATACCAAACACTTTATCTTACAACTTTCATCTCAAATCAATTGCAATTACTTTCGGCTATGATTCATCATCCCAAACAAACACACACTTAATGATATAGAATTTGTAGTTAGTACTCCTCTTTTATCCAACCAATATTCATAAACTAGTTTGACAAGAAATACAAATCTAAGGATCTTCTTTTTACAACTATGGTAAAATTAGTTATTGACTGACTAATATTATTGAAGTTCCAATAAAAAAAGAAAAATATATCAATACATAAATTTATAAACACTAGAAGAAATCCTAAATTATAACAAATATGAGAAAATTAAGAATTGAAGTCACACCTCCAATTAAAATAATTGCATCATAACCAGTAATAATTTACAACATGCAAAATAACATTTGTTTTTTCCTCTCCTCTCCCTCCCTAAGGTTTTGTTTGATTTAGGATGGGAGGAGAGAAATAGGAGAGAAATTTTGTACTTTTCATGTGGGACTTTCACCTTTTGCATTCTACTTTAATTTAAAAATTTCTCTTCTATTTTCATCCTCTAAATCAAACACACCCTAAAATCTTGAAACCTTGTTATGAATTTTTTTTATCATTATTAACATTTTTTTATATTACTCTCTAATAGACATTCACTTCAATTTAAATCCTAATGGCTGTAAGCCCACTTTCGGGTCCAGAGCCAGACCCAAAATCTGAAATAGAAATATCAGTTAGAGAATCTACTTTGGATGATCTTCGAGACGAAGGCTTCTTCACCGAACTGTTTTCAGAGGCCTTTGATTTTCTTCGGTTTGTTTTGACACCAGTCGGTGGCATATCCTGTGATGACGAAGACTCTACACCATGGTTGGATCCACGACGACGGCGGTAGCCACCACTAGAGGACTCATGGTTGGAGGAGTCGGCAGAGGGGTCCGAGGAGCGATTGTGGCGGCGTATGGGCTTTTGTTTGGGCGCATCAGGATCAATGTCGATTGAAGTGTGTCGGGACTTGGGAATCAGGTGGTTGCGGATTTTGGAACGTTTGGAATTTGATGATGACTTTTTCTCACATTCTACAAAAATGGCATACTTGTGTAAGAGGAAGAAAAGAAGAAGAAATCAAATATTTTCTTTATCTCATTATAATTGTCGTCTTAAATTATTTTATATCAATAAAAAAATCAATAATTGAATCAAAGAGAATAACAATTTTACAAAATTAATCTTATGAATTTTACATAAACCAAGAAAAAATTAATTTATTTTAGTTTTTGATGTTCATCATTAATATTATAAGAAATATAAGTAGAAAAAATAATTAATATTAAATTAAAAAAATAAAATAAAAATTATTATTTATAGGCTTTTTTTTTATACGATGCTTATTATGGGATAGAGTAAGAAACAATACTCTTTGCATCTATGCTGTCAACTGTAAAGTGTTTTTACACTGATATTTGTAAAAACATGAACTAAGTTTTTAGGAACTAATATTAAATAAGAAATAGGAGGCTATTTTTTTTTTAAGAGAGAAGGCTATTCAAAAACTTTAAATACAAACTATTCGACCGTTATATAAAGTTGGTGATAATTCCCAAACAAGCATATAAAGTTGTATGATTATGCATAACTATTAAATTCAATACATTTTAAGATACTTTAAGTAAAAATATACTGTACTCCTTGTATTATATACATTGTAAATTGAATAAATTATCAATTTGATCGTCTTTTGATTATCTTTAAGTGTTGAATATTTATCAGTTTAGTGTCTATATTATATATTTTCTAACATTTAAAAACTTTTTTTTCAATACATGATGAATTAATTAACATGATTTTCAATACTTGAAAAATTATTTATATGGTTCTGTAAAAAAATATTTCTATAGTTTTTTATTTTAAGGACTATTTAAAAGTAATAATATTTTAATATGCAATTCATGATTTGTTTGTTGTAAACTATGAGAAAAAGGATAAAATACATTGATAATGTAAAAAAACTTATACTATCATCCCATCAAAATGATAAATTATTAAGATAAATTTATTGATTTTTAAAATAAATTATCTTAAGATAATTCAAACAATAATTTATGATTGAATGATAATATTAAACTATCTGATAATGTATAGATATTAAACTCGCAAACTATTGGTAGCACAATATTCATATATTTTCTTTCCAGTTTTCATCCTCTTGAACCAAATCAAACAAATGTACCTATGCTTTTCCTCCCCTTCCAAAATGCATTGTAAAACTATCTAGTTCATATCTCTCTCGGTATCTCGTGCATAAAATATCATGTTATAGACCATTTATTAGCATCATGCATGATTCATGACTAGCTTGTAGAATGTAGTGTACGTGACGATCCTATAAGCAAGTAAAGATGATAAGTAGAGAAATATGTGCAAACCTTCAACTGTCTGAGTAGGGTTTCCTGATGGGGGTTCTTTTCCTCGTTTGATATCGTTCATCTGCATAAGTTTTCAAATTGCACACAAACTAATTTTTCTTAAGGAAGACGAGTTATGAACTAAAAAAAATTAAACACGAGAGAAAGAGAATAGTACCCAGCTTGGTGCATTTGCAGATGGATCATCTGATCCAATATGTGCCACATGCCTTACATCAGTTGGCAACCCAATTTGAAATTCTTCTTCTTTCTCTTCTACAAAATAATTATACCATTTATTTCACAAACTCACAATTTGCACAATTTGAAAATTTTATATTAATTAAATTACTAGAAAACTTAAATTAAAATATAACAATATATATGCATAAACCCCTGTCACCTAGTCAATATTCTAAATAAAATTATTCGCTTCTATCATTTTCAACCCTCCCTGTTCTTAAAAATGCATGTGTATATGTCTCTCACTCTTAAAGAAAAAAAATATAAATGTTAATAAATTCACTTGCATGGGGTCAAGAAAAATGCACTTTTCCATTTAATTTCTCTGAGAATGGAGATTGCACTTACCGAATATTTGGGATATGTATTTAAGGAGGCCTTTCACCTTGGTCGGCATTAATTTATGTAGATAAAGCTCGTTGATATATTTACACCAGAAATTAATTAACCTTCCACTAATTAAAAGGTGCTGGTGGTGGTGCATTCAATCTTCAATGGAATCAACTAAATCCTTGTGGAAAATAAAATAAGAAAAAGAAAAAGTTAGCCAAATGATCATATAAGAAATCTTCTTTGTACCAATTAATCATTTGATTGACCATATTACTTAATCACACAATAAATTGAGTGACTACGATATCTAAAAAATTCTCAAGTTTAATTTTTATATATTCTCAATCGATTAGAAGACGTTGTTGACATGACTGGTAAGAATAAAGTTTTCTCACGTTGTGAGAAAAGAAAAAGTTTTGTTAATGTTTCTTTTCATTGTTTTAAACCACTTCTAACAGGGAAAATGTTACATGATGAAAATTGTGGGTTGGAAAAAGAAGTGACTGAGAGGAAAAAGATAAAGGTCATAACAAAAACACCAACCTGGCTTTACCTTGAGAACAAATATTAATATTAACCATATATGACTTTATAAGCCCATTTAGAAGTGAAGAAGAATTAAAACACACATGCATGCATGTCAAGTTCGAAAGGTGGGGGGTGGGGGGAGAGAAGTTATGCAAAGAAAAAGATGTGCATGGTTCTTGGTCGGTTGGTTGTGTAGGAGAAAAAACCAACCAAGAAGAGGGAGTCTTCAGGGTGGATAAATCTCAAAAGTGAAAACAAAGAGAGCAGTAGTTTTTGATCCCCCCATCCCCATCCCCCTAACCGGTTGAGAGTCAAATCAGAACCAGTAGCTCAACGTATTTTTAGGTGAAAATCCAGATAAGTAGCACTGCATTTTTTAGGTGCAAAGGCTATATTTGGGAAGTGGCTTTTTTTCTAATGAAAGCACGAGAAACATGGTTGAGAAATGATCATTAGTGAACCATTTAAAAGCTAAACTCATTCTATTAAAAAAAGAATTGTTGGGATGGGACTTTTCAGCTTTGCATTTTCTTTACTTTGAATAAAATTGTGATAAAAGTCCGTTTTTATTTATATATATTTTTTATTATCATGTTATTGATATAAAGTTTTTAAGTTTTATTAATGATTAATTTTCATCAAAAAACTTGACTCACAGTCATATTTTTTTATCTATAAGACTCAATCATGAAATCAAAATTAAATTCAACTTTACTGTGTATATATATCATTGAACAAGTATTATAGAAAAACATATATATGTACAATTATTTATTACCAAAAAGAGATTGGAATAGTAAGTACCGAAGTTTAAGGATAGCAACGAGGTGGGTGGGTTGGGAACGGTTTGGCTCTCCTCGTTCCTGTTCTTTTAAAAGATGAAATGAGTACGTGTTATAAAAGAGACAGATTTAAAACTTTAATATCTATCCTCATCCTTGTAAGGTTTTACGGGTTTAGGTATACCAGTGGATAACTTACTACACTTTTTTTATAATTTTAATTTACTTATATATATTTTAAATAAATTATATATTAATTTTTTAATTATATTTTAATTCAAACAATATATAAATATAATGAATAATAAAAAAAATTAAAGATAAAAATTAAGAATTCAATTATATTTTTAGTTATATATATATATATATATATATATATATATATATATATATATATATATAAAAGTTTGTTATTTAATTATTTAACTATTTGATTTATATTTAAAAGAATTATAATAAAATAATCCTTAATATGTATTATGTATAAGCATTGTGACAAAAAATTATAAAAAATTATAATAATAACGCATACGAATATAATTTGATACTTATCTCATTTTCACTTAAAAAGTTTGAATAATATCCATATTCATATCTAGTCAAAATGAAAATTTCTTATCAAAATTAGAGAGACATCGGTAAATATCGGATTATTTATCATTCATAAACATCGATAAATATCGGATTATTTATCATTCATATGATGATTCTCTTTTTATTGCACAAAAAGTACATCATCATCATCATCATCATCATCATCATCATCATCATCATCATCATCATCATCATCATCATCATCATCATCATGTGATTTTTTGAGTATGATACTTTTATTTTTAGCATCATCATCATCATCATCATCATCATCATCATGTGATTTTTTGAGTATGATACTTTTATTTTTAGCATTTACATTAATAATCTCTTACAAAGATACACAATGTGATATGTTTCTTGCATAACAAGAGGTACCAATGTAACATATTTCAAACAATTAATTAGGTTCTAAAAAAGCCTTGCACAATCTCAAAAAACCATATGGAGTGTCAATATAAGTATTATTATTATTATTATTATTGAAATAGTATTGTGATTATTATTGCTTCCTTATTAGTAATTTAGGGAATCTTTGTATTTTCATTTATAATATAGCGATACTAATACTAATTGATACAAAAGCTTTTATACGAAAGTTAAAAATTTAAAAGAAATCATAGTAGGAGAGGAAAAAAAATAAGGTTAAAAACTTAAAATAAATAAATAATGTATAGAAACTTTTGTATTCTTCATTTATCAGTAAAATCATTTTTCTTTAATATGAAAATATTTTATAACGTAAAATCATTTCATTACGAGATTTATTTTTTTTGTGAATACTTCATTACTGAGTTTAGTGCTTAGTTATTTTTTGTCACATCATAACGTATATCTATACACGTCTTTTTCTACTTTCAAAATTGAAATTATCATCCGTGACATTTTCTCAAATCTTGTATCAAATTATTTTTGTGTTCAGCACGGTAGACATTAAAGCTCTTGGAGACATATTATCCTTGTAACACCTTCTACCCTAATATATATATATACTTGAGAAAAACATATAAAAATTTAAAATTTAATTAAATTAATTTTATTTAAATCACTTAAACAAATTCATGTGGTTAAAATGGTCATATTCACTTCATTGTTAGCAAATAAAACTTATTAAAATATCTCTAACTCAAAACAAGGTGGTTTAAAACTCCAAAAAATAAACTAAAGACTTAGCATGTGAAATAAAATGATAAAAACTACATGTCCAAAACTTCATGCAATTAATAGAGAATCAAATGTCTTAATGTCACATTCTTTCCGAGCATTATGTTCCATCATCCTCTAACATGAAGTTCTCCATAATCATTCACCTAATCATCTACTCCTACGAACACAAAGTTTGATATCATCACATGATTCAAACACAAACAACACACAGGAAGTGAATTATCACATTCCTAACTAATAAAAAAAAATGGGACAACATAGATATACACGTCATATAAATGAAATATAGCTTACTTTAGCATAGCTCATGTCATTCCACCACTTATCGTGTAACATCGCATCTCAACACTACACGTCTCACACATTTTCACATCATTCACATACTTAAGGATCAAAACACAATATCACTTAACCAATCAATATTGATCAATACGAAAGTGTTATGCAACAAATATACTAAGACTCAATCTTATATACAATGTGGTACCATGTCACTAAAAAATCTCGTCGAGTGCCCATGAGTACATGACAAGACAGACCACACACTGGTAAGTCAAGTCACTCTCACTAAGTAAATTCATAGGGATACCAATCAAGGTCACTCTATTTAGCATAGGCTTCAAGGAACATTCAAACTAAGTGTATTTATCCCCAAGGCCTACACTCTGAAGAGTCCGTCAGGGTCTCTCCCTCCTAATTCAGGTCCGACCCAGAAAATATTTTAGCACCCAGCTATCTATGAACTGTTTCAAAATACACGACTCAATTGTTCTCAAAATAATTTTAATTCATCGCGCCTCAAAGTGATTAAACTCGTCGTGTTCCCACGGTGAATCTCATCATAATACTCGTCGTGCACTAACTTGTCACCCTTAAAGGGTCTCACAGTAGTGTGATTGTACGGTTCATAGCTCACAAATCAATGCACACAACACTCAATACACATGTGTGATCTCATAATTTAATACATACTCAATTTGTCACTTAGACATAATTCATCACACTTTCATAATCCTAAGACAACACGTTATCACGTCTCATGCATTATATACATGTCACACAATATTAATATGTTATGTTCATATGATTAAATCCCTCAAAAAATTTCACATAATCATATCAAAATCAAAGGAATCAAAATCATAAATAAAAAAACATGAAAACACCAAGAGCACTCAATTTTATAAATCAATTCGCATCAGGTCATCAGTTGGTCTATCAAACTCAACAATCTCGTAATTATAATCATAAAGGAAGAATCACAATACAATAAACATTCCAAAATAAATCCCAATTTGATCCTCTAAAGATCCCTATACATATTCATTCTAATCCCAATTGTGATAAACTCATCTTTTACCTCTAAGCGGACTCACGTGTGTAGTCTGATAGTGATAACGACATCTCTAGTGGTTTCCTAAAATTTCTCAAGTTTTTCCTCTGGTTGCTCTACTAGGATTTCCAAGCGTTAGAGAGAAAAGAAAGAAATTGGAGCCTCCATTTTATTGTTTTCGTGTGAGGGGTATTTCTCTCACCATAGACATTATTGCACAAATCCCAACGGTGGTGGTGTGCGAAAATGAGTTCCGAACCTGGTGTCAAATTTCTCGACAATCTAATGATTAATGAGTCTGGAATCGTAATTTTACTAAGACAAGTTTGGGTGTATACGGGAAAAAGAGAGCTACGTGCAAAGAATATTTCACACACCACAGACATTATTTCACAAATTTCAATGGTGGAAATGTGCAAAAATGAGTTTTGAACCTGGTGTTCAAATTTCACAACGATCTAACGATTAACAAGCTTAGGATCATAGTTTTATTGAAATAGGGTTGAATATATGCGGGGAAAAAAAGAGGATTTTGGAAAAGGGGGAAGGGAAGACAAATTTGAGAGAAGAGGGAGTATAAAAACATATCGTAGATGTAAAAATTGACCAAATATGTTCTTATTTATAACTATTCTTTACTCTATTTTTTATTTTATAAAAAGGAATTTTATTTTACTTTCTATCAAATGAAAAAATAAAACATTCTTTTTATTTTCTAAGAACATATATTTATTTTATTTACCTTAAAACCATTATTTTAATTAATAAAATTATTTCTCTTTATTTATTTAATTACAAAAATCTCATTATTTCCCTAAAACTCTATTTTTAAATAAAATCATTTTTAATTTATTTTGTAAAAAACAAGATGTTACAATCCTCGTTTTGAACAACTTTGAGAGGTGTGTAGTATAAGGATTTTGAAAATACAAGAATTGAATGATTGGAGCATGGATGCAACATCCTCTAACTGCATAACTCATGAGAGTGAGAGTTTAAAGGGTTCTAACTTCTAAGCTTTTAGCATGCTTTTGGGATTATAATGAATGGCTACATTAAAGGAGCTTGAAACAGAGAAGTTAGCAATATTAGAGATTGGTTTAATTAGGAGACAAGGACATGAATGTAGTGCTGTGACTAAATATTTTGTGCTCCAATTTTTAATTTATTATTGACTTAAATATGTTTTTCACTTTTAGGTTACTACCTAAAAAATATGTTTATTTTATTTTATTATCTGATATTTTCAAACTTTTACTTTTGGTATCTACCATTAGTTTAAGTCTGATTAGTAATGGTGTGACACTCTTAATTTGTCGCATCATTACTTAGCGAACCAATACAAATGACAGGTACCAAAAGCAAAAGTTTGAAAATGTCAAATAGTAAAATAACATAAAAAATACTTTTTAGATAATAAACTGAAAAATGATATAATATTAAAAATATGAAAAACATATTTAAGCCTGTGTTATTCACTGACATTCAGGATTTAAATAAAGCAATAAACCAATATATAGTGTATCACTAAAACCTTCAAAATATAAATTCACACCAACCAAATTATCTTAAACAAACCTGGAAAAAAATGTTGGGGATACAACTACTTGAAAAGGAATCTAAAATTCTAGAGAGAATGCAGATCACATCTTTCATCACTTTCATAAACAGTAGTAAGTTTTATAATTGAATAAGATTTATATGACCAAGCAGCCATCCATATGTTGAGCCAAAGTTTGATGAGTTTGATTCTAGTCAATTAGTACTCTATAATCACCAAGATACTCTATACGGTATTGCAGAAAACAAGTTACTAAACTCCATTAGCCTTAACCTTCATAATAAACAACCAACTGATAGTAACAAATTGACATAGAAACACTACATGATGTTAATAGAGTACTTAACGGCACAACATGAAAGCCAATGCTTATTTATCATGCTAATAAAGTTGATATGAAATGAGAGTGAGCATGCAAGAGCTACTCGTCAGGAACTTCTGAATCTGTGATTCATGATGCCTTCATATCATCTAAGCGAAATCGAGCCTGTTCAAAAAGAGCAAGTTTGGTGAGCTCCAGGTAAAAGTTTTAAAATTGAAAATAGCTAATATAGCCTACCATTCCCCGCTCCCACCATCAAAATAAACCTTTTTGTGCATCCCGACTACCATTGATGTTTACTAGATTATCTTTACTATGTTTTCTCTTCTTAATTGTACCCTCACACTGAAAATCTTGCAGAACAATCTATGTTATACTTAGGAAAGCATTGGATATAGCCAAGAGCACATGATCGTATCTTTAAAAGCATATTTGACTGAAAATGAAATAATGTAGCTTTTGCATCGGATTGAAAATTGTATACCAACTTTCCAAATATAAATCATTTCACTTCAAACTTAATTTTCACCAAAATGAATTCTGCAGAATCAAGATCTAAAATCAAGTTTGTATACACTAGCCAAAATACACTATTGGTCACTCGTAATACTTCCAACTTTCTACAGTTATTTATTTAAGAAGCCGGTGTATTGATGTCATGTATTGTCTTTACAAACTACAAAGTAACCTGCATACGCTGATCAAAAAAAAAAAAGTAACCTGCATACTTATTAAACTATGATAAAATGATTTTTCTCAAGGAACTGCTAGGATTATCAATGCAATATGCTATAATAATGATGATGCAATATTTGAATCATTTTAATTTTATAGAAGATATTGCTAAGAGAATATGACTCGAACTAGACTTGATGATGCATACATTTCAATGTCATCTTCCAGTTCATTCAAATAAATGTCGTTTTACTATCATTTTAAGTCATAAAAATAATCCAAGATATGTTAGTTCTTACCAAAAACTTGTGAATCTCTTGAAGGAGAGGAGAAAAGGTTGTACAAAATTTCTCGATATCAGCATTGATATCGCCAGTGCCTCCTATCACGTTCATAAACTTCTTCCTATCAGGAGCAAGCTTCATGACAACCTGTAGGTCAAATATTTAGTACATCCCAAAACCATATTCAGTTGCATATACTATATTGTCACTTCATAAATAGAAAAACAATGGAAAAAGACAAATAAAACAACAAGGGAACAATAATTGAGACAGACAGACAAGGTAAAATTGCACGGTATTTAAATGTTTTGATCTAAATTAAATAGACTACAAGAAAGTGCAAAGAAACTAGAAGATGTAGGCATATTTTATTGTCAGTATTTTAATGCTTTACATGACTACAACATCGTTATGCTCTTTTATTTACAAACTTCTGGGCTACATGTCTAAATACTGAAAAGATAGTAGAGAATTGACAGCACAATGGTGCAAATGGTAAACTCAACAGGGTTTTCTAGGATGATTATTCAATGCACAGCCATTGACATTCCATAGACTTAGGCATGCAAGAGTGCAAGACTATTTATAGACCTTGAATAGATCACTAAGCTGTGTTTCTATCAAAAACTTTCAAGATCGTATCAACAAAGCATAAAAAAGAACATACCGTGAAGCTTGAACTAGCAAGCCAACCATGCCACTTCTTCAGAGTCTTGTTATACGAATCTGTACATGCTTGTGACATTGGCCAATCTTCATGCTCGATTAAGTTTCGGAACAAAGCCACCAAGAAATCCATTGCTCTGAAGATTTTACATGTTAGAAAAATAAATGTATCATAAAATAATATTGCATGAACAAATATGGCAACAAATAATCATTAGCTAGGGTCTCTGACCACCAAATAAAAATTATCACATGTATGCCTCAACCCCTGGAGAAGAATAAGCTGAACTAGACAACTACCTGAAGCTCGACAACAATCTCAAGAAATAAAAGAAAATAAAATCTAATTGAAGCAAGTGTAAAGGATTCACCATAGTACTGGGGAAAAAATGCAATGACAACACAAGTTGTTTCCCACTATGTGGGGTAAGCTAAATGATTGTCATTGTACAGTGACAAAAACCAAGTCTTCAAAAAGGTCATTTAGATCTACATCTGTTGCAAGGCAGCAATATTATCATTTCAGCAACACTTAGCTTATGCTCTTTTGGCACTTTATCTCTTAGGGTTAGCTTACCTGTTTTACTAGTTTTCACATTTTCTAATATCTCATTGTTTGTTTTCTTATTTAGTTAGGATTATTGTTAATAAAGGTTAGGGCTTTAAGTTTTATAGACAACATCAATCTGTAGGTTTCTAACACATTAAAATATCAAGAGCATATTTTTCTATCACTTTGTGCGGAAGAACCAAGGTAGCTAAACCACGCAACTTGTGGTATGAATGACCTCCAATTTTCACCTCAAAGCTTGTTCTAGTATTTGTCCTTTTGAATCTACATTTCATATGTTCAGTTTTACTTAATCGAAATTCACGTGACTCCAAAACTTCTGCCACTATTCTAGTTTACCATTTAGTCATTTATTCCAAACAAACTAGAAATGGATTCTAGCTTTTGATCATTTAGAAGAAAGAGACAGACATTGTCTTTGCTGATCCACAGCCTAAGTTACATAAGCATATCACGACACATTTGTAATGTTAAACATTCTTGTATCCACACATGCATGGATTATGCATACACATTAATATTTCTATCTAACCTCTCTTAGTTATGGCCAGTTTCATGTCACATTAAGATCCAAATTTTGGAAAGCACACCCCAAATAACTTGAGATTTCTTCCAGAAATTTGTTTCTAGGTATAGATGTATAATTATATTTCGGAAAAATGACTCATTTGGTCCTTATACTAGCAAAAACTTTACCTAGTGTAGAGACTAAACAGTAAATTTTGTACAACTATAGGGACTAAATGAGTAATTTTTCCTAATTTTTTTTATCTAATCTTTATCCTATGGCCATTTTAACTTCATACATGATGCAATCTGTGCTTGGAAAAAAAAAACCTATTACAAATTTTAGAAAATGTTCTCAAATAACAGATTTGGTAATATCATACCAATATGAAACACAAGTTAAATGCAAATGTATGATGTTCATTACCTTGTCAGCCAAAGAAGTCCATTGGTACAACTGGATGATGATTTAGCTGTTTTAGTTTCAACCTCTACCTGTACCAAACTGTACAGGTAGTTAAATCTGGATGGATTGGAAGAATACATAGTTTCCAATCTCTGCTAAGAAAAACAATATAGTATATAGTTAGAACAAATAGCATATGATCCCAATATTATTAAGATTTAGATAATGTACACACTTATAATTGTTAAACAACTTAAAATGAAAAACTTTTTATGCAAGTCAGACAGAAACCCACGAATTAAAACAAGATTTATCACAGCCAAACACTAATGTATAGCTATACCATGTTACTAAAGCTGCAAGAAAGTATCTGACAAAGCATATGGTCACATAAGAGTCAGATAGAGCAATTGACAAAAACATACCGATATGTTACCACCTATGTCAGATTTAACAAGGGCCATAGCAGCTCCAAACTTATCTGCCATAAGAAAAGTGTTAGCTCTTTTCAACCATGGCACAAGTATTCCTTTAATGCTTAAGCAAGCACTAAACTTGGGTGCATAGGTTCACAGTCAATTGTGTTTGACATGTTGCAGTTGCAGAGTTAGACTTATAAATAAAAATCACTTCACATTAATAGTCATGGATCTAGAAAGATTCCTTATCATCCTGTTTTGTATATCTGCTATCTTTATCATGAATTCTGTCCTTATAAATGAAGATATAGATACCTAAGTTACAGAGAAAGATAAATTAAAAGCAAGCAAAACATTTTCCACATTTTTGTGATGAAAAGAATATCTCTGGATGAATGCTGAGAGGACAGGATCAACAAAAGTCCATTATGGAAAAACTCATTTTATGCATCTTAACTGGCTCAAACAGGGGATAATTCATTCAAACTTAGCAAATATAATATCATTTAACACACCACAGATTATAAAAAAATGATAATTAGATTGCCCCTAACCATTAAAAAAAAGACAAAATAAATGGAGGAAACGCTCGGAAAATGTCCATAATCCAAAATAACATCAAAATTTTCTTTTCTTTTTTTAGTTTTGTGCCAATAACAAGGTAAGGAACAAGATGCACCTATTACAGGCAATATGTGCTTGCACGCATCCAAGAAAGGCTTGCTCAGAATTTCTCCTTGATCAGACTTTACATGCTCAATTTCTTGCAGTGCAGGAGTGAAGACAGTCCCCTCCATTTTAGGGCTTTGTTGCACCTGGCAAGACCATGACCAAACAAATACATTAGCATTAGCTTATCATAAATTGAAGCTACATATAAGTCACTGAAGTATACAAATATCGCTTTTCTTACTCCAGGTAGACAAATATAAGAATGTGAAGTTAGGAAGAACTATTCCGATCTTCCATGGGAAGCATACAAACTCATAGGTGGGAAATAGTAATTGATTCAGCTGATACAAGTAATGTATCCTTGTAATGAACAATTTCTAAAGTAGAGAAATGAAGAAAAAATAAAATTAACTTGACATTGTATAGATAGATTTTCTCCTCTATCTTGATAGTTTGTAAAATAGAAAAAATGGGAATTTCTTTAAAAAAAATATTCTGTAAACAGATTTTTAACTCAAAAACATCTGAAATCTCAAAACATAAGTTGTCCCAACTCCCAAACATGCTCTAACTGTGAGAAATATCCAAATAAAAAATAATCACTCTAGGAACAGTAGTTCTATAGAAACGAATTTAAACTTGATTGCACTCATAACACATCAAAAGCTTAAACTTTGGTTACAGGTAGTGGTTCTAAATCCTATAAGATCATCACAATTTGCTGGCCTATCACACATAATACGTTACAAACTGAGATTGGGGAAATTTCAATGAACAAAAGTTTCCATCCTAGGATTTCTGGATGAGACACCCACTTGAGAGGCTTAATTAAAAAGTGGCAAATTCACTGAACCATGGCATGCTAATTAATAAATAAATAACAGATCTTGTTCCAGCTAATTAGTTTTCCCTTGGTGTAGAAAATAGCAAGCGACTAACCCAGAAACTGAAACAGAGTTCAGAAAAAAGAAGAATTTAGAATACCCATTATGCTAATTTTCCAAAAGAATCAAAATTTAGAATCCATTTTTCTCAAGAAACAAACGAACAACATGCATTGATCCATGAACAGAAAAAAAGAAAAAAATAGAGAAGAGATGATGTGCATACACAGTATGCTGCAGCAGGAATTGAAGGGACTGTGATCTGAATGGAATTGGCGTTGGCGTTGGCGTTGGCGTTGAGGAATGAAAATCAGATTTGAAGTTACTCCTTGGTTCCTAAATTTTAAAAAACAAATTTGCAATTTTTTTATTTAAAAAATGATAATTCAGTAATACCAATATGCTAGATTTTACACTCATACGTAAAGTCTATAAAATTATTCATTATAGTTATTATTTATTATTTATTTTTTTATATCCTCATTAAATTTCATGTCTTTCTTTATTTTAATTATTATTATATTACTGTTCAACATGTTCAGTAATTCCCATTTTCCTTCTTGTTACTTTTATTTTCCCTCGAAATATGTACAACTTCAAAGAATGTAAATCAAACTATGTTTTTAAAATTATTTAAAATTTCATTTTACTTCAGTAATGAGTTACTCATAAAATTATATTTTCTATTTGTGTAATAATAAACTCAAATTAAAATTATTAAAAATACAATTTAAAAATTTAATAGAATATTTGTTTTACATTGCAAAATATTGGTCACGAGATTTATAAAAAAAACAATATTGGTAACATGAAAATACTAATATTTAATGAATTTTGGACTAAAAACTCATTATTTTTCAAATTTAATTTAGAAATATTATTGTATTTTATCATATAAAATATTTAAAATTAAAATTGAAATTATATATAACCATCAAATCTATAAAAAAATCACTAAACATAAATTGTAATTGACAGAGAATAGAAAAAATATGGAAAATATAAAAGAGAAAAAAATATTTTTTAAATTAAAAAATATAATACATTAATATTTTTAAATTAAAAATTGAGAAACAAAATAATGAGTTAACTAAGATCCCGTTCGAGATGATTTTAGTTTATAAGTTTGAAATTCTAAAAAACTTTACTCAGTTTTATATTTGAGTTATCAATTTTAATTTTTATTTGATAACTACTTTTGAAATCCTAAAAAATCCAACCTCAAAATCCTTTCTCTTCAATACCAATTACTCTCCGACGACACCTATCTCCTCCCTCCTCGATGACACCTCGCCTCCCTGACCACCATCATTGTCACATCGTCACCCTACACCACCAGAATCGCACCACTACCCCAAAACTACATGTGACCAAGTTGATCTCAAATAAGGGAGACAATTTTAAATCTTGGGAGTGATACAAGAGGAGACGGTGGTCGGTGAGAAGGACAAAGGGCAAGAAGAGATGGTGGTGGTGGGTGGGCGAGAAAGAGACAAAAAGGAGATGACAATAGTGGTGGATGAGTAGCACGCACAAGAGAAAGCAGCGACATGAGGGAGAAAGACAACAGTGGCGTGAAAGAGAACAACAACATAGAGAAAAGTGAAGAGACTTTCAATTAGGGTAAAACAAAACCAACACACAATCCTAAAACCTTTATTTTGTTTGTGGTTAATGGTAAAATCAATTTTAAAATCCAGTAAAATTTCAACTCAGAAACTGATTTTCTGGAACACGTTTTTGTTTTGAAATAACATTTCAAAATCATAAACCATAAATTGGCAACCACCTTGAACGAAATATTATTAGACTAGTCAAGGTCCCCAAAGTTTTCTTCCGTTAAGGTTTTAGTTCTTATCGTTAGAGTGTGTCATAAATTGTTTGGACAAGGTCTTTAGACTGAATCAAAAATATTTTAGTGGCTAAAAAGCCCTTAAAAATTGCTTTTTAACTCCCCACTCCAAATTGAGATTCAAGCACAAAAATTATTAGCCCCAAAAACTAATCCAAATTCACCCTATTACACAACATTAAATCCATATTCAAACACAAAATCGATTAACCCACAAATCCATATTCAACCCAAAATCATGTGAGGAAGCTTGGGCGAGGTCCCATTGTACATTGATGGTGACGTTGAACCAATCGTCGGAGCCATCGAGGAGGACAAAAGGGGTTGGGAGTTGGTGGTTGGGTTTTTTGGGTCGAGTCCTTGGAGGAGATCCAGACCCGAGAGAGGGCCAATGTTACATTGAACACACGCACAAAGAAATTGCATGTGAAGATTTTGTTCCGACATTCAAGGCTTGCAGTTGGGTTTAGGGTTGGGCAATGATCGGAGAGGAAAGGTGACAAAGTTTTGCATGGTGGGTGGCGATGGGATGAGGCGAGAAGTGAGACAACGCGATGCTGGGTTTGGTCCTTTGTTGTTGGAGTTTGTTGAATTGATTTGTGATATTGTTGTTGGTGTGTATACCATGAACCTTTGAAATATGAACAATGTGTCGAGTATTTTGTATGAAAAGGTTATTTGTCGTCAATTTCAAACAAATTCTAGCGGTTACAAATCGCTAGAAAATGGCATAATAATAAAATTAATGGCAAATCATCATTTGATAGAAAAATGTAAACGACAAGGATGAAAACTTTAACATAAACAAATTCAAAGGAATTTATTTATATATATATATATATATATAAACAAAAATAAGTCATTTAACAATTTAAAATAATTATAAAGTGTGATGTTAGGATAAATAGTTAAATTTATCTCTAAAAATGTGAGAGGCTGACAAATTGATTTTTTTAAGATAAAAAATTCAAATTTAGTCCCTAATTATATAAAATACAACAAATTAGTTATGCAGATAATTTAATAACAATTTGATCCCAAAAATTTATAATTTAACGTCAAACTAATTTTTGAAAAAATACAACATGTTGTCAAATTAATCATTAAATATTATAACTGATTGACAAAATTATCTCACAAATTAAACTGTATGACTAATTTGTCATATTTTTTATATTAAAATATTAAATTTATGTTTTTGATCAGTGATCGATTTACCATTACATCATACTTTTAAGGACGAGTTTAATTATTTAGATGATAGTGTGATATTTTCTTCACATTTTAATATCAATAAAACTAATTTTAAAAATCTCGTAATAAGTATATTATTCTAAAAAGTAGAATGAGGTTTTAAATATCCTTAATATTAATTTTAAAAAGTATATTGAAATAAGAATTAAAAACTATCGATGAAAAGAGAAATCTTCGAGAGTTAACAAATAGTTTTAAAAAACTAATAAATTTTTTTTTGAAAACATAAATAACATCAGATTTAAGGTGGGACTCACATAATTTGTGAATAATTTAAAATAATAAGTGTATATTAAAAAAAGCATGTATGAGAGTGTGTTTTTAATATTTTTAAAATCAAATTTAAAAATAAATTAAATTTATCATAATTTCAGTTAGGTTTGGGCCTGCCGGGCTTTCTTGAAACCCGTTTTTCTTAAAGCCAACATTTATTTTTCAGACATAAACACTTGACCCTGTTGTGTTTTGGCCCATGCGTGTGTTCCTCATCTCAACTCACTCCTTTATAATTGCTGCGTCGACAAAAACCCTAACTCTTAATCTTTTTTCTCTTCCTTTCACCTCCTCAGCAGTCGTCAGAAAGACTCCATAACCCAAAAATGGTGAGTGCACTTTCTCAACCCTTACGTGTTTCTGCATCCATCTGGGTTTTCTTGTTCTAATAAAAAATTATTTTGTTTTTCGTTTTTTAATCTGTGTTGCAGCCTTTCAAGAGGTACGTTGAGATTGGAAGGGTTGCTCAGATCAACTATGGCAAAGAGTACGGGCGGCTCGTGATCATTGTCGATGTCATTGACCAGAATAGGGTATGACCTTTTTCTTTTTTCTTTCTCTGATTTAGTACTTTTTTCGTTTGATTAGATTCAATGGGTGGGCGCCCTTTTGTTTGTTTTGGTTTCTCGTGAGGTTGGAGCAAAGATTATAATTTTTTTCATCTGGGTGTTGGTAAATTATCGACTTCGGTTTTGTTGCTAGAAGAATTGTTCTGATCCGTGGTTTTAGGTTTTTTTGAAGCTGTTAGTTCTGCTTAGTTGTTTTTTAATTGGGTCATAAGTTTGATAAATTTTTTCTGTTTTATTTGTCTCTCTTTTTGAAGCTATTGATTAAAAGTATTTTAATTGGGTCATAAGGCTTTGTATATTTTGTGTGATAAAATCATCAATGGGTTTTGGTGTTAAACCGGAATGTGATAATATTTAATTTCGTTGTAGTTATAGAGGTCAACCTTGCAGCCAACTTTAATGGATGCTTTTAGTTTTGTTGTTGTTGTTGTT
Organism: Glycine max; assembly: GCF_000004515.6. NCBI lineage: Eukaryota > Viridiplantae > Streptophyta > Magnoliopsida > Fabales > Fabaceae > Glycine > Glycine max. The sequence continues at coordinate 429,104 of NC_038246.2, read as the reverse complement.
TTATATTTCTCTGTTTTGAAGCTATTGTTTTTTCTTAGTTGTATTTTAATTGGGTCATTGTGCTCATCAATTGAGCTTGTAGTAATATCAAATTCCTTTGAATATTAGAGGTGTAGACATTATTGATAAGTTGCATGTGCATGTTACAGCTTTCGAGTATTTGATTTCAAAACCATGTAGCATAATTTTTCTACCATTTGTTGACAGGCTCTTGTTGATGCTCCCGACATGGTGAGGTCCCAAGTGAACTTCAAGAGGCTCTCGCTCACTGACATCAAGATTGATATTAAGAGGATTCCCAAGAAGAAGGATCTCATTCAAGCCATGGAGGCTGCTGGTTGGTACACGTTTTCATGAAGAAATTGTTATTTTATTGGAAGCATTTCTTTTTGTTCATCAGTTTGTTTTCTTGTTGAACAGATGTTAAGAACAGATGGGAGAAGAGTTCTTGGGGCAGAAAACTGATTGTGCAGAAGAGGAGGGCATCCCTCAATGACTTTGATAGGTTCAAGATAATGTTGGCAAAGATCAAGGTTGGTTTCATTCTACATGTTTATACTTTTTTCGTTTCTTTTTTTAAATTTTGTTGATTTAGTTGTGTACTAGTGTTACCCTTCACACAGAAAGGGGTCTGTTCTATTTGTTGTTATCCTATAATTTTAACTTCGGAGACGCTGAATCTAATATACTAGTGTTTAATTTGTGCAGAGGGCAGCTGTTGTTAGGCAAGAGCTCGCTAAGCTGAAGAAAAGTGCCTAATTTTCAATTTTCAAATTTTGTTTTGAATTTCCTTCAGTTAGTACATTTTGGTTGCTATATGAATTTTTATGTATCAATGAGAGACATCCTAGAAATGCTTATTTTGAAATCATTCGTGTTATTGGTTGATGCTAGTTCTCCCAATATCATTGTTAGAATATCAGGTCCGTTTTGGCTTTTGCTTGCAGATGTTTGAATATTGGTTTTTGAAATTTTATAAAACCTTGAGCTAAAATTCAAATATGTGAGCTGGAACTGCTTTTTAATTTTCCTCATTAAGATGTTCTTGTTTTTGATATATTCTTTTCTTTCTTGTCTTTTGAAATCATTATAAGCTTGCTTCAATTGATCGCCTCCTTGATTATCTCTGTTAATTGACACAATGCTATTCATGGTTGTGGTATACACCTTGGACAAGATTCTGCAATTAAATTCAGTATTAAGAGGAGCATTTGTATACTAGGGATGATCTTGATTTTATGAATTTAGTTTTGGTTAAAAGTGAGTTTCACGTGAAAGTTATATTTAATTTCGACATCATAAATCAAAAGGGAATTTAGCCATATTAAGTGGTTTTATGAAAAATAAAACATGCTCAAGATTAGGGGGTTTAAAACTGAATAAATTGTTTGTAAATTGTTAGATCGAACTAAAAATCCCAAAAATTGCTTAAACCGAAAATTGTAAAAATAAAAAATCTAAAAAATTGTTATACAAATGTGTTATAAAAAATTTAAAATATTGTTATAAAAAAATCGATTTTTTTGTTGTTTTGATAGATTCTTATATTTTGTTATAAAAGTTTGAATGAAATGAAAAATATTGCATATTATGAATATTGATTTTTATTATGGTAATCAATACTATTGATAAAGAGCAGGTTTTAGTTTTGTCTAAATAGCGATTAGGTTACATGTTCATATAACAATGTTTTAAGCTGCTATAAAAATGATTTACAGAAGAATCGTGAGTGTGTGAGCAATGGCGTAGGACGACGACATGACTCATAGGATCTCAAGTAAGAGATTTTTTGAGAAGATATAACCGACAATTCACGTAGAGAAGTCATGGTGGATCTAGTAGGAACATAATATGAGATGTACGATATTATTGTGTGTTCCAAAGAAAATCCAACAATGGTTCATGAAAGACCACTTAGTTTATAAACGGGGCCTAAGCCCAAAAAAGAATACAACAATTATTGAATATATTTTAATTTATATAATATATAAAATTAATAATAACACATACAAAAATTCATTTTTTTAAGAAATAAATTATATTTTAATAGATTTTATAAGTTTACTTTTATTATTTAGTTATTATGTGTGTTGCAAAACAAATTTGAGGGCAAGTTTTCATATCCTCAAACTTGATTTTTGAATTCGACTCCTTTATGCATAATAAAAAAAGCTTGACTTCAACTCTAGTCAAAAACTTTTTTCTTCTTCTCAAATTTGAGTCAGGATTAGATGAATATTTATAAGTTTAAATTTAATTATTATGCCTAATTCATAATTATTTTTATAAGCAGAAAATATCTTATATTTCTATTTAAAATGATAAAAATACACTCTTTTAAATATTTTTTATTAATTAAAATTTATTAAAAATAATAAAATTATATTAATTTCACATCATAGATCTAATGCTTCATGCCCAAAAAGTTGGACTGCTGGAGAGTCCACATGAACTTTTCATTTTTTGAAGGTAGAGTTTACAAAAACTTTGACCAACTACAAAATAACATGCATTTGCATAGCGGTATCTATTTCTAGTCAACTTCAAAATTTAATATTATCGTCATTGTCTTTAAACCACGTATTAATATATTTTTCTCGAGATATTATTTTACTACACACCATATTAATTTTAGTACACATTTTTTTTTTCTCGAGATGTTATTTTATTCTTATCTAAAATTCTGGATCCACTATGTGCAATATGCATCATGCTGTTTTGTAATATAATAATAGAAAATCAATTCAAATAAAAAAAAGGAACAAATCTCTGTGACGAGATTCTCTGTTGATCAAATAAGTAACTAAAATAAATATATAACTAAAATGGTTGTACCTAAAATAATTGAAATGGCACCCAACTCGCATTGAGGTATGCATAGGTAGATATTAAAGAATATCGTTATCAGTTGCTGAGGCACCTTAATAAGCAACATTAATATTGACGTACTACGTCATTCTATAACTATTGTTCTAAAACTTTTTCGTTAGTCGTTCATAAATATTTATTATTCTTTTTTGCTTTCATTTTTTTGTGTGTTTAATTATTCTTTAGAAATCCAATTAGCTTTGTTAAGTTGTTAACTTTGGTCAGAATCATGGCATGAGACATGTCGCAATGATTTTAGTATCTTCATATACCTCGTGTTCAAGCAGTTGACTATACTTTAAATTGAATAAAATCGTATTTTCGGTATTAAAATGTGTTTTTAGTATCTAATAAGTTTTGTATACTCAAATTTAAATTCTTAATTCTTTTATAATTAAAATGATGTCCTTCATGTTTTTAGTTATTGTATTTAAGTTTTTTTTAAATCAATTTTTCTATGTAAATATTTTTATTTTTTATCTGCGATGCAAAAAATTCATAAACCGAACCTATGAAACTAATCATTTTCTATTCAAAATTTATTAAACTCAAGAAAATATTTAAGCTGAAAGTTTATTTAAAAGGTTTAAATAGTTGAAAAATTGAGTTTAATATCCATACACTCACCGTCAAAAATAATTTTACTCTATTATCCAATCATAAATTATCGTTTGAATTATTTTGAGATAATTATTTTAAAAATCAACAAACTTATCATAATAGATTGTAACTGGATACCTATATAAAACTTTCTACATTAACATATGTATAACCTTTTTTATCTATGTTCTTTTTAGACCTTTATTTATAGAATTATTTGAGGGATTTTTTTATAGAATGATTTGAGGGTTTTATATAAAAGAAAAACGACAAAATGACTTGGTTGTAATAATTAAAAGTTTAGAAGATTAAATTCACATTAAGAAAAATTTTATAGGAGTATATAATAAATATTGAGAATAATATTTTTTTAGGACTATAATAAATATTTTATTGTATTAAGTAGGAACACATAATCACATAAAAATTAAAGAAAAAATTATATTAATAAATTATTTTAATGTATTAAGATTTAAATCAAATTAAAATTAAATAATAGTCTTTGAAAGAAAAAATATAAATAAAATTTAAATGCTTAAAATGTTCATGAAACTACATGATTGGATAAGAAAGACAAAAGCTCTTAAAAGCATTGTTGCTTAATAAATACTTAAATTTTTAGAGTAAATTACACACACTTTTTGAGATTTTTTAAAACTACACATAAATTATATAATTTTTTAATATTTACACCAACCTCTCATATAGATGTATACAGATTAGTATTTTTCTCAATTCAGCAAAAAAAAGAATATTTTTTCTGAATGATTTAAGAGCATTAAAATAATGTATGAGGAGTGTTAATGTGATGTTTTTTAAAATAATTAAGGAGGTTGACATAGATGTTAAAAAAAAAAGAGAAATATGAAGAAAAAATTTAACGAAATGTTAGAAAATGTTAGTATAATACAATAATTTACTCAAAATTTTAAAATAGGTATTGATTTATTTAAATGAACTGGAATATTTGGATATGTCAAAATAAAAGAGAGTATTATCTCAAATCTTTGGCACGGTTTTGATCGATTTCAAACTTTTGCATAGATAATTTTGACAAGCAGTTGCACTGCGCATTAAAACTGGAGAAAAGAGAGTGACCAGATGCTGATGAATATTGAATGGTTGCATCTAATATAGCATCAACTTACTATGGTTTTGGTACGCAATTATGAACTTTACTTTTTTGAGGTTCTGTGATGTGTTAAAAACATAAAATCAAGCACTTATTTGATTAAGCATGTTAAATTAGAACCTACGAGGGGATACTCCAATTTATTTTTGGGGCAAGGAGATGGTAAATTACCAGTTTTGTTTAAATGAGGTAGTGACCTTCTTTCTTTCTTTTTTTTTTTTTTTGGGTACACTATTTAGTATTTACAACTACTGTTTATATGTGTTTGCATTGAGCAAAAGAGGAAAAAAGTGTGAAGTACGTAAATATTTATTATTGATTTAAAACTGGTTAAAATTATAAAGTATTTTAATTAAGTTCTTAAAAATTAACAACAAACGCATTTTTTACATTTTCATTTTACATGTTTATTCACTTTAAAACGAGTTATTATCCTGCTGCAATATAGACTATTAAAAAAAAAACATTAACCACAAAATAAAATATCTTTATTTTTCATACTACACTGTACAAAAAATATTAAGTAAACTTTAAATATCATATTTGGATGAAATTACATTAAAAATTATAAAATAAATATAACCTTACATTTTAAGTCAGTTTTTAATTTATTGTTTTGTTTATATAAAATTTATAGTTTAATTTTGATATTTCGAGAATGAATGAATTTAACTAGAATTTGATGTGATAAGAAAGATAATTATAAATCAATTAATGAATTAATATCATTTGACAAACACACGTATTGATTCCAAAGCAAAAAAAAAAATTAAAAAATACATTTATTGATTTTAAGCATTTCCATTGATATAAATCAAATATACACTTGAACTATTTTATAAATGATTGATCCATGTTATTAATAATTACTTAAATCAAATTAAAAGATATTTATAATATTTTAAATTATTCTATTGTTGTTCTTCTTCTTTTTATCAAGGTTGTTTTTTCAGCACAATAGATTTCTTTTTACTTTTGAATTTTTTTCAAGTCTTTTATCACATCTTCAAATCTGGAAAAGAGAAAAAAATAATAAAAAATTAACATGTAAACTTTAAATGGCATATATTTGAGAAAGACTTAAAAAATAGAGATATAAATTTACCTTGAAAAAAAAAATCCAATACATATTTATGTCACTGTAGTATTTAAAATCAATATATATTTAATTTATTATTTGAATGTTCAAATGATAAATTTTGCTAATTACCTTAATTTGAGTATTTGAGTATGTTATAACTTTGAATGATACAATACGTTAATATTATTAATTATCAATTAATTTGAATCAAAACATTTTTTTAATAACAAAATATAATTATCATCATCGTTTTTTTAATATTTTTGTCAATTAACATCATCGTTATTCACTATTTTAATATTTAAAGGAATATAATAAATTATTACCATTATCATTACTATATCTTTATAATACATACTTCCCGTAAATTAATATATTAAAATTTACAAAATTATTTGATAAAATAATTGATTCAGCAGTATAAAAAATTGTCATAATTAGAAAAAAAAACACCATAATTATAAAAATTATTTCATAAAATTATAAAAACCTCATGTTAATACGCGATATTCAAAATTTGGTAGAGTAATATCTATTAAGTATTTGTTAAAAGGAAATTATAATTATGATTCTTATAATTGAGTCTGAATGTGTTATAAAATAATAATATATTAAATATTTACAAAATTCATAAATTGTATATATAATTCTTTAAATAGAGCTTATATTAATAGCAAATTTAATTGCTAATTATAAATGAGTATGATAATTCTTAAAATTTGTAAATTTAAAAACACCATAACTATAAAAATTATTTCATAAAATTTTTAAAAACTCGTGCTAACAAGGGATATTCAGAATTGGGTAGAATAATATCTATTATTATTAGTATTTGTTAAAAGGAAAGTACAATTATGATTCTTAGAATTGGTAATTATTTAAATAGATATTATATTAATAGAAAATTTAATCACTAATTATAAATAAGTATAATATAATAATATTTCTTAAATTTTGTAAATTTTCTACTAATCATTAATTATAAAGCACGTTACATTTGTAAATATCTATTGTGACTGGCATACGATAGAATCATTTATACAGTAAAAATATCTACTATATCCATTATGATAAATCTAATCAATCAATTATATATTTTTAAAAGATAAATATATAATTCAATTTCATTTGATATTTTTTTAGAGAATAAATATAAAATGTGACGAGATATTATTCCATAGAACAAAATTTATATATATATATTATAGATTGGTCTATTGCTTTAAATAAAAAAAGTAGATTTATCTATTATTCCATAATCCAGATATTGAGAGATAAGGATACTATTAAATCAGTTTCTCATAAATAAACAAAATAAAACATTTTTTTTAAAAAAATAGATCTAATATTCTGTCAAAATTAAATAAATCTAATATTTCGATCCTCAAACAAAAATGAATCTAATATTTCGGAGTTTATTTGTAGTTCTAGGACCCGGAGTTTATTTGATTCTTCTAATTGGTGTCTTTTCTTTTTCGATTACTTCTTATTCAAAAGTTCCTCCTAACGGATAATCAAAACTAATTAATTTTTTCAATTGATCATCTACTTCTACCTCACTCAACACCTCTATTGAATATGCACCCACAAAGCCAAAAGAATAAATTAAGGCCCTATCTATTTTCTATCTGAAAATATTGAATTTGTAGTATCTGACAATCATCTGCTGAAAAAGCCACATATTCTCTAAGGGTCCGATCAAATCGTTAGAGAAAAAAAAATGGGAATGAGAGATTTTCATATCAAGCTTAAGGTAAAGTCCCTATTCCACTGTTTCATTGTGGTTCTTTGAAATGCATGGATATCTGAGTAGCATGTAAAAGGCCTAAATAATACAAGGGTGTAAAGAAAATTTTAACTAGGAAAAAATGGTCATGACCCTTTGGAGATTTTCTTTTCCATGATATATTATTAGTATGTGTTTTAGGGGTTGTTCTCTAATCAAAATTGGAGTTTTACATCAGTAATCCTTTTTGACATTTAGTGAAATCTTTATTGCGCGAATTACCAAGATGAAGCTCTAATCTTGATTACAGAAACAACACCATAGCACTCAGGGAAGGGCATCTATGTTTTGTCTTATTGGTAAATGCTTGTTAATATGAATAATTTAGTAATCTTTCCATTGACTCGAGCAGGCATTCCGGGTGAAACGTTTTTTCTTTGGAAGAAGGAGAAATAGATGGAGTGCAAACAAGCCTTCATGGATGATTCCAATATCACATGGTCATCATGTGGTGGAGCATCATGTAATCAAAGGTGGTTCTGATGACTCGAACTTCGATTCAGTTGTGATACAGAGAGAGCAAATGGATCACACAGAACTGTGGTACTTTGGAATCTTTGATACTGTAGTTGGAGATGAAGTTACCAAGTATATGCAATCCCATTTCTTTGGCAAGAAGCTCAAAGAGGTAATCAATCAAATATTGTGTCAACTTTTCTCCAGTATACCTCTCTACTTTGCTGAACCAAACCAATAATGCTCATGATTGGTGATTATACTATATTATTTTTCCATTAAAATTCTTGTGACAAATTCTGTCTCATCCAACTAATGTGAATGCATTTTTATCAGTAAAGGATAAATTTTGCTCCCTCTAGAATGCCCTTGATAGATAATGTAAACTCAGGTATTTTGAAAAGAGGGACCCAGGAGGACAATAAAAATATACTGATGTTTGCTTGATTTGATTATTCGTGTTGTCGGGGCACTTCTTTTATCAGTAAAAGGGACAAAAATGCAATAATGCATTATGATTTATTGTTTTTAACTCTCCATTTTGAAGTAGTTTGGTAATAAGCGAAAAAAACATGGGCGTGGGGAAAACATGCAAGTATGTAACTTAGTGCTAGATACATATATTCAACAATGGCATATTTTCATTTATTATATTTACAAATTCAACCTTGACATTTATAGTCAAAGGTAGATCAAGAGGACAAAACTTAAGTGCAGTGCCATAGATGCTTTTAAAGTATATTTGCTTTAGGAAAGAAAAAAGAATAAAAAGTAAGATTTTGTTAGAAAATAAAAAGAAAGGGAAAAAGGTTAAATTTTTCCCATTTTATACAAGATAAAACTCTAATTTTTGAAAGAAAAAAAATATAAAAAATACCTATGATAGTACACCAAAGGATTGTCCCTAGATTATCGCATAACTTCCCCATTTTCTCCTATATTTCTGACCTCTTTTGTGCTTCTGATGTTTTAATTACATGTTAGTGTCATATGAGGAGAAAAACCAAAGAAACACTGAAGAGAGCTTACCTAGGTGTAAAAACAAAGATCAGAGAGGCACACAAGCCAGAGGAGCTGGAGACATGCAGAATAGGCTCAACATCAGTGATGGTGATCAATGGAGAAAAGCTTGTGATAGTCAACATGGGAGATTACAGAACTGTTTTGTGCAGAAATGGTGTAGCTTATCAGACAACTGGCAGATACAATCAATCATCAGCCAAGAGACATTGGTATCGCAGACTCTTTTCAGGTATAAATCACTCTCATCTTTTTTTCATTATTACTTTATTAGTGAGACTACACACTCATTTGAAAGAGGCAATTGTATAATACAACAAAATTGCTACACAGCACTAGCTTGTTTTTCCTTAATTATTTAGAATTCAATTGGAATTTCAGCTATACAAGAATCACAAGTTTTGGTTCTTTTTGTTTATCCATAAGTGTTCACACATCTATAATTGATGCTCTATGCATGTGCACCAAAAGTTCGGATGATAGCATGTGAATCAGGCAATACAAAAGGTACAAAGCATTCTAAAGGCTCAGAACTTGTGGTGGGAGGTGATAGAATCGATTCAGATACTGAGTTTTTAATCTTAGCAAGCAATGGCATATGGGAGGTAATTCCTAGAATAATACGTAACTTTGCATTCCTGGTCATTAGAATGGTTTCTTTAAGGACAAACTACACTGACACCCTCTATGATTTGTTGAAATTTCACACCATGTCTCTACCTTTTTAATGCTAAAAGAAACTCCCCTGAATTATTTGAAGCACAGTACACCATGTTATCCATTATCCAAGAAACACATTACACTAGTGTGTATCCTCTATATATAAGGGGAGTTAGTGTAAGAGTTAAAAAAGTAGAGGTGACATGTGAATTTTTAAGAAACCATACAGAGTATCAGTATAATTTGCTCTTTCTTAAAAAAATAAAAAGATAAGGAAAAAATATAATAGTAGATCATGAATCTCAATGTATGTTTGCAGGTGATGAAGAATCAAGAGGCTGTGAATCTTATAAGGCACATAGAGGATCCACAAGAAGCAGCTGAGTGCTTGGCAAAGGAAGCCTTGATTAGGATGAGCAAAAGCAACATTTCATGCTTAATCATTCGCTTTGACTGATTCCTCACCATAAGGGTAACCTTGAAGCTTTGTTGAATCATGCCAGCACAGTTGGTGTATCCTTACAGCAGTAGTAGCCAACATTAATGAGCAATACGTTTATGACAATATTAAGTATTTCTTTTTTTTGGAGTTCTTAGACATGATTTGCACTAATGTTCAGAAAGATTGTTCATCTCCCTAGTTCAGTGAACCTTGCTACCTTAATATTTCTCCCAGCATTATCAATCAGTATTAACTTTCTTGGAATGATTAGTGATGATGAGGAGCTTAGTTTCTATATCTCCTTGTAATTCAACACAATAAAAAAATAAAATGTCATATATCAATTATTTCATTAATATAGTCTTAATTTATCTAATGAAAATTATGCTATTAAATAACAATATGTGTATATTAACATCAAATACATCATACTATTAGTGTAAATTCATAACATCTATTTAACTTTTATTAGGTAAAAATTATTATGAGAAAATTCTCCATGCCTAACATATCCCTTAAGTTGTCCTATTTTATGTCTAAGTGATAAAACTTCATTTCATGTCAACATGTAACGAGGGTTGTTCATGACATATAACAAGTTTAGTCGGATTATGTAACATTTAAGCCCCCTTACTCATTTTATAGCATAAAAGGCACTCAAAACCAATAACTTGTTAATCCGAGTGATACTGGATTCAATCATGTTAAGTAAGATTCTAAATTTAAGCCTTGTAAATAGAAAAAAAATGATTGAAAAAGAAAAATTTCACCAAAGGTAACTAGAAAAAATATAAATGGAGGAGAAAACTCCACCAAAGGTAGTCAGTTAGATTTTCTAATATAAATTAATCATTCATAAAGCCGACAAATACTTTGTACTAATAACATAATAAAAAAAACATTCAAACTCCCCCAACCTCCAATGATGGGAGAACCACCACAAGTATATGAGGTTTTTCACAAGGTATGGATTCACAAATTTTATCCCGACCAAAAATTAATCAAGATTTGCTAATGAGTGAATGCTGTTAAGATATCTAATTAAGAAACATTTAATGTCCCTTATTTAATGCTGACCAAATTTTTGTGCCTTTTATTTAATGTTTTTATTTCATTAACTAATCACTTAATAGCATTTCATTAATAACGAAAATAGCTTATTCACTTAAAATAATTTAAAATTATTATCTAATTACGGATAAGAAAAAAACTACCGTCAAGTTAGTTTAGTTATTACATTATATAATAAATTTATTGATTTTTATAATAACTTAAAAGTCAAGTAATACCAACGGTGACTCAACATAAGTTTTTACGATAAGAATGTATATCCATCAAACTCACATAAAAAAAAAGCATTTATTAATAAAACTCTTTAAAAGGACATTGAAAGTTATAAAGGGATTTAACCTGATCCATAAAGATTAAAACAGGATGTAAAATTATTTTAGGCCATGCATTGCTTGCAACGGTTCAAACAAATTATCGTGATAACCACCTGAAAAGTGAAAACTATGTCGTCAACAACTTCCAACTGCCGATAAAGGGTTATTCTCATTTTGTTCTTTTAAATAAATTCCTATTTTGATTATTAAAAACTTTTTATTCCTTTATAAATTTTTTTTCTCTATTAACTATTAAGTGATGAAGTGGCTAAGATTGAAAAACAGACTTGATGATTTGCAACTAAGACTAAAATGAAAAACAACCCTATCCTAATGATATTGTTCTTAAAAATGTAATTACAGAACATAGAAACAAATGTCACCAATATAGTCTAATGTTTCATGATTCCTTAGGATCGAATAAATTGTGGCAATCATCAAGATTACATAAGTGTTAAGGTCCATCTAAAGTTGGATAAAATCAATTTTGAACAATTAAACATAATTGAATATGTATCCAAGTAAATGTCAACCAAAACTTTACGTTGAAATGTTTGTTTTTCTTTTTCATTGAAAAGTACGATAATTGATTTTCCTAATGTCAAAACATATAGTGGCACAATTTACATCACCAGATGCTGAACCAACCAATTCCTCAAGGATTCAGAATCAATCTCCCCATCTAGATTTCCAATAAATTTGAGAAGGTAAGCTCAAAAGGGCTATCAAAAAGAGGGCCTAAAATTGCTTTTGGTTAAGAGCTGGATTCCAACAGGAAAATATTTTCAGCTAGAGTGCTAGACACACAGGACCATTGAAGCCCCCAAAAAAGAAAAATTAAATTAAATTAAAAGAATCAAGTAAATGATCACTGTGTCAACCTTAAGTAACAGCATAAATTCTGTCAGGCCATTGTTATCTTTTTTCCTTTGTTGCTTCGGAATGGCGATAACAAGGAGAAAGAGCGAGAAGCTGCATAAGAATGATGTGTTAAACATGTTCCATACTAAGAATATTAATAGGAATCTAGATGATAAGATAAAGCAAGAGTTTATTCAAGTTCACTTGAATAAATTGAGCAAGTGCTTACACTTTGGAGGAGTTGCACTGGTTGTGAGAGTATCATCACGAGAGATCAAATTCTTCAGAGTATGAACTAAGACAACACAGCAAATCCCAATGTATGGTCAGCTTGAGTATCAGTCATATGTTACAGATAAAACACAATATGGTTTGACCTTCTATCAATTGGTCACATGACAATAATAATCACAAGGCATTTTATAAAGGAGCAAGGATGAATATATTAAAAGACAAAGCAAAAGCTATAACTTTCTAGTACTATATCTAGATGATAATGTCTTTTTTTAAAAGAAAAACAAAATAGGAACAGTTATTCAGGATGTGTTGTGTTTATTTTCACTTTATTCCAGTGTTGTCAAGAACAATGGAAGCGATGCAAATAAATAAATGATGTTGCAGTTCCCTGCGTAAGTTCTTGAAAATGGAAAACAAAATGAAAACAATGCCTCATTTTGTAATTATTAGCAAAAATATATCCACTGAAAATGAAAACAGAAAACAAGCCAAATGCACCTTGGATTTTCACTTAGTCAACAGTTTTTACTCAATGATTGACATTTTCTAGTCATGGTTTATGTTCATTATACTTTCTCAAGTAACTTGCGATTTTTAGTATTGAGAAAGCAAACCATTTCTGAATGTTGGTGCAAGTGAAGTCAATACCAGATCAATATGGCCATCCATGACAGCAACTAGAATGATTTTGGTTTAACCAACATGCAATGCAGTTTAGGTAAATGCATATGCCAGAGAATACATTACTTATTTCAAAAAATTGATTTTATGAGATGCTATGCTGTATGTTATAATCTTGAATCTTCAAAGCTATAGATTGATGTTACCAGAATGGTTTATATATTTAACTTTTTTATGGCCTTTAAATTAAATGACAAAAAATCTGAAGGGAAAGGAGTGTGTATGTCAGTGTTCGGTATTGGGGGAGGGAGATTCATGAACTCATTTAGGTACTGGCAGCTTTGAACTAATGGGTTTGGAGTCCACAGTTTAGTCCTTACTCATCAAAGTTGTGTTTGATATTTTTAGATTAATAGTTTAAACTAATTGGTTGGAACACAAGGTTTTGAGTGTTGTATGGATCATGGTATCAACAATGTGATTTGTAAAATAGAGCTGTTTGAAGTGAAAGTGTACCATATATCAGAAAGTTCTCTAAAAATGTAATTCCTAATATATACTACTATAGTAATATGCTGGTTGCCATTAAGATCATGCTACCTTCATTCGAGGAACCATTAGTTCCAATCTCATTTGCTTCAGAACCATCAATACTGGTATTATCTGATTCCATGTTGCGTCCAGCAGTAGGCGAGTCGTGATTCTTTCTTCCAAATTTTAACAGCCGTCTCAACCCTTTAGATGATTCCTTTACCCGAGGCTTCTCAATCACTTCAGGAATCTTCTCAAGTGTTGAGTTTCTGGAATCAGACACCAGTGATCTAAAAGTCTCCATACCAATTGATGCACTGTCCAAGCTTGTGGTAGGTGCTTTACCATGCTCAGAGTTTCGTGAACAACGATCTTCCAAAGAAGACACTCGAGCATGCGGGGCATGATATGTTTCCTCAGTAATATGAATGCTAGATGATTTTGAAGGCTCTTTCCCTGTATCATTTGTTTTAACCTGATTTCGGAAGAAAATATATTCAAAATTAACTGATGTATAACAAGTTATCTCATGCATGGAGAATTCAGATAAACAACTACAACACACGAATGTCAACAACAATAAATCAAATTAACATTTTCTTGCAGGCATGTCAATGATAACAAATCAAATTAACAATTTCTGCCCATACACTTACAGGTCTAAAATAACATATCATTCCTGAAATTAAAAATTAAATATCAGCAAATTTATCCTAATCATAGAATTGAACATAGATTTCTCTTCCCCACAAAATATCTTACAAGAGTTTGTAGAAAAGCAAAATTTTAAAAAAGTGTACCTGCTTTTGATGTTATGCTATAATGTCACTTTCACAATCTAAAAAAAGGATGTAAAGTTGGTGGTACATGCTTGTGCTTCACCAAACATAAATTAGAGGAAACATATTAGCTGCAGTTTCAAGCCTCACACAAAAAACATGTCACTATAATTTTTTTAATATTTCATATTTACTGTTATTAGTTTAAAAGATCATATGCTGTCAGACAGACAGAACATTCACAAATAGTTCATGGTCTTTTTTCTTTTATGCATACTGATTGATTACAAGAGTATAAACTATCAAAACAGTTAACTATAAATAAATTTATGAAAACACACCTTGGATGATAAGGGTTGCACATGTGATTTGCTCTCCGAGGTTTCCATATCTACTGAAACTGGGGCATGAACAGCAACATAACTTGACACTGTCTCAGGTTTCTCCTTCACTTTATCATTGTCATACTGTCTCTTTGGTATCCCTGTTTTTTCTTTTGACTTGTCATTTTTAATATTGGGGGCACAAGGTTTTTCACGCTCAAGCATTACAACAGTCTTTTCAATTATAGGATTATCATCTTCATCATCTATAGGTGAAATTCCAAATTCATTTTTCTTTAGCATAGTACCTTCAGAATTCATAGAAGATTTGTTAACATTTAGCCTCTGTGTCCTCTCTTTAATTGATGATTTATTTTGGAAAATGTTGCTAGCTTTAGGTGTTTTAATTTTTAGTTCGGGAAGGGTCGCAGTCTTGCTTTTATCATGATTCACAATTGCAGAAATCTTTCTGATCTCAGTTTCATTAGCTGCTTTAGTCACTGAAGTTGTCCTAGAACCTCGTGGTTTAACAGAGACTGAGGAAGTATGACGAATGGTACTGATTTTAGGTTCTGACAATCTTCTAAGTCTTGCCATCGATGCCTTAGTATCAGATGTACCATCACCCTTCTCTTGCTTAGATTCGGGCAGAGAAGGTGCAGATCGGCTTAATTTGTTTGTAGCTGAGTGGCTTAGAGTACTCAATCTGCTGGTTTTCGGGGCTTTTGAAGAATCACTGGATCCAACAGAAGCAATTCTGATGGGAAATCTTGGGAAGGGTGAGGATGAACCCGGCTCTGAATCACTAAATTTGGATCCTTTATAAGAGCTAGGTGAAAATTTCATTGGAATCTGTTTCTTGGTTTTCTGTGGTGGTGTGGATGATTTGGTAGCAACTGAATTACTCCTGGCAGCAATTCTGTTTTGCCTCTCCATTTTTAAAGCATCGAGGCGTTTTATCTCTTCCTCTTCCTAGTTATTATAAATAAAAGAGAAGAAATAAATAGATTTGAGAAACATATGAATGACCTTGAAACATGAATCTCTTATTAATCTAAATGTTAAACATACTAAAGTAATGTTAAGTTTACTTCAAATTTATGCTACGCATAGGCAATACAAACAAGAAAATGGGAAAGGGAGATTAGTAGGTAGGGGAATATAGATTACCTTCTCTTTCTTCAGTTTTTGGAGATCAGCTTTGTAGTTACGTAGTCTTTCAGCACGTGCTCTTGCTTCATCCAATGGACTTGGTTTATTAGTCTTTCCTCTCCTTATTGGCCCAACAATCTTTTTTACATCAGAACTATTTGGAGTAGATTTCGATTTTAGATTTTTATCCAACATCTTAGATCTTGGTTTGGTGTGAGCCAATAAACCTTTGTTCTTTTTATCTTGCAAAGCACCACTTCCAGCCTGAGCTTGCATTTCATAGTCTAAGGCAGGGCCATAACCCACTGACCCCTTTTCTGCTCCTCGTTCAGGCATCAAACTCAATTCATCTGGCTGATAATTGGAAGTCTTTTCTTCCTTCCTATTCACCTTAGGGAACTCGGAGTCCATGTCAATAGCATTTCTCTCAAAATTTCCTGAATCTTTGACTCTGACTATATATGAGTCATTGTTCGTATCATGAAACAACTTCCTTTCCAATTTATTGCTTGAACAATCTTGTCCATTGACAGATGCCACATCTGAGGAAGAATGTAAATTACCATTAACAGACTGTCCTGACCTAGATAACAAGAAATCATCATTAGATGACCTAGGCATGCAGGCCAATCCCTTTCTAATGCTATGCATATCTATGGCTCCACCTCCTTGAGCTTCATGCCTATTCTGCTCAGTAAAATCTATAGGATCATTGACTGCAACATGTTTTTTTCTTCTCACTTGATCAAACTGGCCTTGGTCAATGGCCCGTCTATCTTCATCTACTCCTCTCAGTAAACAATTTTGGAATGCTAGCCACTGTCCTTCATCAGCATCTTTCCCAGAGTCTGTTACTTCCTTATCAGATGAATTCAACCTTTTAAAAGATTTGTCACTGGATCCTCTTCTTTTTGAGGTCTTAACTGATTCATGAGAAACTTTATCTCCATCACTTTCAGAGGAATAATCTGAACATGACCCACTGCCCAAAGATCGTTCTGTCTTCGTTATGTAATTGATGTTCCGAATGACCACCATGCCAGATTTCTGTCTGCTGGATCGGCCAGCCTTCTTCCGTCGTTCTCCAGTCAGTGAACGCTCCCTCTCCATATCCATTTCGTCCCGAATTTCAGATTCTGTAAGCTGTCCATTATCCATGGAATGTCTTCTATGTCCTATTGGTGTTGAACAAACTGGCTGCATAAATGGGCTGTTTGCTGGATAAGTCTGATAGTAGGGTATCCCTTGAACTGGATATGGCTGAAACATTGGTAAAGCACCTGGGGAAGAATGAACAGGCCAAGAGGAGAACCCATTATTTGGAAAATGACCTTGAACATTATCTTGGTAGCCTGCAGTTGGTTGTCTGTCCATTGAAAACACATCTATAAATGTGTAAACAATAATGTTAGTACATTTTTAAGGGAGAGGAAATTTAGGCATCAGGAATTTTTCTAATTTGCTCAGATCTAGTATTCCTAATTCTTGGCAGGCAGAATTAACAATTTTATTCGATAAAACCCCAGTTAGTTCTTCTTTCCATTAATCATAGAAGATAAAATTTATCAAATTGGCAAACCCTTAAACCCATATTTGCAGGCATTGTTCACAGAACCTAAACAGCTACCACCTAACCTCCTACAACCCACTATAAGAGTTGTGTATGGCTTCCAAACCACCCTTTGTTCTTTCATATATCCCCAATGAATCTTCCTCCAACTATTTTCTCCCCTTAATCCACTAAAAAAAAATAACAATCCTTTCAATGACTTCTAGCCCTATGTTAAAATAAAGGTATGCACTACTAAGTCACAAACAGTGCACAAATATAAAAGTCCACATGTGCTGGAGTTGTCTGGTACCTGAATTAGTTTTCCCATTACTTTCCGAGTCCATTTCAGTATGGGATGTAGTAACCACATTGGAAAGTGTGACACCTGATGCATTTATTGCAGAGAAGTCAGCACGATTGGGTGTCACTTCAGCAGGTTCAATTTCAAGCCATTGGCCACTCTCATGCTTTCTTTTCCATAGAGAAATAAAATTTCTACATGCATCCCTGAAATATGACAAAGTTAGAATCAGCAATATCATCCAGAAATCACATATATGTTATCAACCAATTGACCAAGAACCCAACATCTCACTAACCATTATTTAAGGTGAAAAATGGTTAAGAAAGATAATTATTCTTACATCAAGCGTGGTGCTTCAAAGCATTCAGCAAATGACATCAAAGCTGGCATGTAGTTGATGTCAAAACCCGCAGCAACAGCACGTGCAAATGCCATTCCTTGCTCTTTCTGCAGCAAAGATTTACGTGTCTCCAGGACTTTCAAAAGCTGAACTCTAAAACAATACATAAAGAAGGGAATACAATACAACACAGATGTTAACAACCAATTTTACACAACGAACAGATGCTCAATGAGTACAACATTTTAAAAAGTACCGCTTTTACATATGTGAACTACACAATAAGGTTTGGATGTTAGCTTAATTAATTTTTATAACAAAAATTCAGTCAATGTCACTTCATTTATCATATATTAAAGTGCTAATATTAGTCCACTAAATTCAATAAGGAGTCCTTGTGATGAATTGTAGAGAACCTCGTTGGAAAGGGTGGAAGGTCAACCCCAAGTACGAGAAATTTATTAAATTGTTTGCCAGAGAAAATGTTGGCAATCACAGTATCCATCCATAAAGATAAGAGAAGACCTGAAGATTTCAAGATAGCATATTATCATGTTGATAAAGAAAGATAAGATGACAACAACAACAACAACAACAACAAAAACCTTATCATAGGGCAAAAAGCAAGGGGAAGAAAACAAGGGTAGAAGTTAGTCACTAAGGAATCAATTGTTCCAATGTTCCCAATTGCAATTCATGTATTAGCAGATGTTACAAAGCCCAAATAGAATTAGATAAAAAATTTATTGTGTGAAATTCAGGTCAGCCATGGGCACTTGGTCTACCCAGCTATATAAGCACTTATCATGTTCATGAATTACCCGATGTGGGACTATTCTTAACACGCCCCCTCGAGCCAGGGCTCGTCACCACAAAGCGAGGGCTGGCGGCACCCACCGGACAGAAGCAGAATATGGCTCTGATACCATATTAAATTTTATAGTGCAGCAAAGGCATCCGAAAGGTCCCCTTAAAAACCGGTTCATAAGGGGGTGGTCTACCCAGCTATATAAGCACTTATCATGTTCATGAATTACCCGATGTGGGACTATTCTTAACACTTGGAGCATTTTATATTAATCATACACAGTTGTCAACTAAAATTTCCTACTGGATGATCATAGAAAAGAAGAAAAAAAGTTGAAGAGATATAGAATTTACTTTGAGTTTCCTTCCGATTTGGTGCTTCCATTTGTTTCAGGTGGCAGTGTATCAGACTGGCACATATGCACACAGACATTAGAAAATAATAAATCAATATAAGAATATGGTATTCAAGACCTTCTAACCGTGTAAAGAATAATAGCTTTCTCCTCATTCGTATCCTGCTGAGTCTTCCTGCCTGAGCAAAGCAGCAAGTCTTTTTAGTTGCAAACAGTAATAAATTTCAGCAAAGCTTTAAATATATCCAGATTTGTTGAATACAAGTTAGTTAATAGTTTTACACAATAATAATTTGCAATAGAGGTACCAGTTCTTTCAAAATTACCTTCAATGCTTTCCACATGTTTTATTTGGTATTCTTCCACCTGCAGATATACAAGTTACTTTAAACAGACCTTTAATTGCGGTGATTGAATTTGAAAATTGTTAGATATTTACTTACAAAGCTAATCCCTATAGAATTATTTCCTTGAATTGCAATTGCCTCTTCAATTTGTGCAATTTCAGATTCTATAGTATACACACGTTCCAATACCTCAGGAGTGCTAACAAAGCGAACAAACCTACAGAAGCAGAGGAAATTAGTTCAGCATGCTAATTTATATACAACTGAATCTCACCATGAATCATTTGTAAGAGGACAAACTTTAAGTTTCCAACCTTAGAGTTGCAAGTCATTTAATCTGTGTTTAACTTTCAAAGGCATGGTTTCATTGTATTTCCCCAGTACTTCCCTCTTCTTTTGAAAGAGTAAGAACACAAGAAATATAAAAAGGAATTTTGAAGAACATATTACACCAAAAACAGTACTTCCAAAACGGCATACTAGATCCATGTTGAGTACTGGAAGAAATGACAACATTGAATAAGCATATTTAAACAAAAGATCAGTGACAATTCAAATTCCAACTTCCAAAATACATTAATAGGAATAATTAACAAAATAACAAGTTATGATAACTAGCCACACCTTTCAATTGTTCCCTTGGTAAACCATGAGGCGTCACTGCCATGCTCAGGCACAAGAACAATTGAATAACCACCCTTAGCTATTTGATCTTGAGCAGCCTTCAAGTGGGATAGAAATGGTTTGAGCAAACCCGACGCGACTTTCTCCTTCTTTCCATTCACAGTTATAAACAAGTCAAACCTGATTTAGATATAGAGAGGAGGGTGAAAAATCAAATCAACAAGTCAAGCAGAAAATACCCATGACCATCGTTTTGGATGAGCTTTTGTATAGATCAATTAGTGACCTAAAAAACACTAGTAAAAATAACATACACTCCCTCAGTTGTTAGTAGCCCATTTCTTAAATTCAAGTTCTTCTAGTACTGAAGCTTATAAGCAACACATTACGCAACTGTACTATCCAAAGAACTTCAATAGTGATCACATAACAAATTAACCACCGATGAAAGTGCCCACATCAGCTACAACATTTATAAATAACTGGAAGATAACACACTCTAGTTTAAAAAAAAATCACGTTGGCTTCAATCATTTCAACACACTTCGAAGTAAAATGAACCGAATCACTAAATGAATCATAGTCCTCTAACTCAAGCTATCATTACTTCTAAAAAGATAGTCAACTCCATTTTAAATCACTTTATTATGACTATCAAATACCCCAAGTGCTTAAAAAAACACAAAATCAACACGCTAATTTTAGTTCTTGTTTTCTATTTGTGGTGAGAAATGGCACAAATGATAAATAAATAAATAAATAAATAAAACAAGATGATCAAAAATACATTGATGAATGGGGTAACAGACGCTATTATTACCTGGTTCTAGTTGGTGTGAGCTGAAACACAGCTGAATCCAACCTAGTAGAAGAGTTCATTGTGAGAGAAACCAAACCAAAAACCAGAAACTGGGTTTTCTTTTCTTTTCTCAGGGATCACACATTCACACTTGAGTCTCTAAAGTGAGGCTAAGCTCACATACCCAAAAAGGGAAAAAACAAAGTTTCAAAATGGAGTTAGACTTTGGTGACTTAAAAAGGCAAGCTTTGCTTCAAAAACATGCTTCAGGGTCCAAAAAGGGAAAAGGGTAAGTTGCAAATTGCAAAGAAAACTTAGAAAATGGGGTTCTGAAGAAGAAGAGCTTCAATGGCTTCCAAAGAGAAACAAAGAGGGAAGTGTGTGTGAGACAGGATCCAACGTTGTTGTTCTTCTTTGGATACCAACTCAGAAGGGACCATCAACTTCCAAATTCTTCTTCACACACAAATATCACAAAAAAGGGTGAAATATTTTCGGAACTGTGAGAAAATAATGAGGGCAGAACCGGGATTTCACAAAAATTTGACAAATGGCAACATAGTGACGCTATCAGAAACATAGTTGTCTTTCGAAATCGACAGTATTTGCATGAAATTACCTTGTTGCCCTCAAAAAGTTTTTTTTTTCTATAGTTTTCCATTGCAGAGTACCGTTGAAGTTGAATAGACGCCCTATTATTCAGCGACTATTGCAAAAATTGATTTTTGGTGAAGTGATATAGTTTTTTTTATATTTTATATTATTATTTTAAAAGTAAGTTATTGATTTAGCACAATTTTTTATTTAATGCAAAAAATTATTTATAATATGTTTGGAAACGTGTTATAGAAATGCTTTGGATCAAAATTGAAAGAGCTCAAAAGAATTTTTAGGCACTGAAATTTTCTTCTCATTTTATGCATTAGAATGTATAATTTTATGTTAAATATGTTTTTGCCTTACTTTTGATGTGAATTCTCACATAATCAAGCATGTTAATATTAATTCTGAAACTAAAATTGATTTTGAATTAAAATAAATAATTTAATTTTATGTTTGAATTGACATTCTAACACAACAAATTCAAAATCTGCCTATAAAAAACAAATTCAAATGTAACCATTTTTATTGCATGTAAATTTTGTGTCTTTATTCATTTTAACATGTGAAAATTTACTTAAAATTGTGGATCACATTTTAACTTTTGCCCCCACAATCACAGCTTGTATCATTTCTAGGATAGCCATTCAGTTTATGGGAATATTTACTTAAAATTACATTAGTTGATATTTAAACATAATTTTAGATTTTAGATTATTTAACATGAATTAAAACTTGCATTCAGTTTAGTGTAAACTTAACAGTGTTTACAAAATGTAGTAGACCAATAAATTAACATATAAATAATTAATAATAACTATTATAATTAATGATATGCTAATAGTCTATTGATTTTTAAGTTAACTATCATATCATTAAAGTGAACTAATTTAGTTAGAACAAGTTATGGTAGATGGTCGTCGATTGTCCTCCAAGATCTATGTTACACTTTTAAAACTCACTTCATTATCGAACTGCTTAACTTCCTTATTTAATAATGAAGAAATCATTCAAATTGCAATGTATGTATACATATAGTGATAATGATATAGGTTTACCAGAACTTTCTTTTTCTGTCGCTTGACTAGCTTGGAAATAATTATGAATGGGTTCAATAATAACATTTGTGGATAATAAAATTATAGATATTATCACTTGCTATTGACATTAATGTCTGTTCACTTTGCTTAAGTTTATAATTATGGTGCTATAATTTTACAAATTACTCCATTTTTCATACGTTCATTTTAAAAGATAGCGTATAAGTTAAATAATATACTAATATATATTTCTATTTGTATTAGAATTAAAATATTTTTTAACTTTCTAATATGATATTTACTATTTTTTTCTTATTTATAATCATTAATTATATAAATTGTTAAAGAATTAATCGAAGGTGAGATAATAATTAATATTATATTGAATTTTGGAAAATAAATAAAAAAGAATAAAAAAACGAATAACGTAATATAATAATTCACTTGCATTTGTATGATGGTATCAACACATCTGTTTTTGTAACTTTTAAATTGGTTAATAAATCCGAGAATCAATCATGTGTTTTTGTAAGCTTTAAAGGGGGGAAAATGTAGTATGACATGCACTAGTTATATAGTGTCTTTTGGCATATTGTTTTTGATATGGACATTACAAGGGGGGGAAAGATAATCAACATATACTGAGATATAGTGAAAGTCAAATGAAATCCAACACATGACAAGATATCAATGGACTGATTTTGCATTATTAATTATAAGCTATTTTCAAAGGTATTAATGGATATTGCAAAGGTAAAATATCGACCTATAAATAGGAGAAGGAACTCTTTTTCAGTTTTTTGTCATTCTTAGCAAATAACCCCAGGTCCCCAACCTTTCAGCTTTGTGTCCTTATATTATTTTATGATTACATTGACCAATAAAAGGATAAGATTGATGGATCCAAAGCTAAAATGTTCTAATCTATATGATAAGATTAACCAAATCATTATTAAACTGATCAATTCAAAAGCAGATTAACCAATTCGGGAACAAATTGCCCAATATCCTAAGTCATATAACTAATTAAGCGAGGTGAGGTTAAGATTGGTTGGTAACCATACTTTGATTTTGATTCAGTATGGTGTGAGTGTGACTGGTCCTGTCAACTTTTTAGATAGGAGTTGCATTGCAATTAATTTGTATAAGTCGGTTTTAAATTGGACACATTCTGTCATTTGGTCTGGTCCAAAATAGGAGTCACACACTCACGTTGGCGGTGCTTAAAATAAATTTAACCACCACAACATATATGCATGATATGTGTATTTTATACACAAAATCTTACATAAAAATTACATATTCAATAAATATATATTGGTTTTTATGTGGTTTAATCACTAGTTTAATCAGTAACTCGATAAATTAACATTTTAATCAGGACTTACTTAAATAAAAAAATTTATAAGTATTTTTAGGAGAAAAATAATAATAAAATCAAATAATTTTTTTATAAGTTAAAATTAGCTAACTTATAAGCTTAATTGAAATAATAAATTTTACACCAAAGGAGTTGAATAGTATGTTAGATAAATCTTAAAGTTTTTTCAAGAGATAGAGAGTTTCACAAAATAAATTTATCACTTATATAAAAATAAAATGTTCTTAACAAGAGCGTCTAAAATATTAACAAAAGATTTTTGCAAAAATAATTTTTACAAAAATTTGTGCATTCAAAGATAAGATAGAAGCAACTGAAAATAAATAAGTAATGACAAAAGCTAGCTAGAGTAATAGCTCAACTTTTATATTAATTCACTCAACTTAAGCTAGGTTAAGTTCTCATTCACAAATGGTAAAGAATTTCATTAATCACAATTGATTACAAATGAATTTTACTTTGTCACTCTTGATTACCGCAAGTATTCTTTATGTCACTCACTTTTAGCTTATCCTTAAATTAATTTTACATAATATTTTTTTTATTTTTATAAATAAATATATTCTATCATTGAGTGGGGCAATTAGTTTTAAATAACTTTTTAACCAAAAATCATTTAGATTTTTTGTTTGTTTGTGTAGAGCACATGTATCCTTCGAGTATGGGTGACAAAACTTCCCTTTCAAGTATTTAACACAATTGCATACATAGGACATGAACCTCAAATCTTTGTTTAAGCTAAAACAACTTCACATCACTTTATCCATGTGGTCTTTATTTTAAAAAGAACTTTAAAAGTAAAAAAAACCAATTTATAAAAGCTCTAGGTATGCAAAACCAATTTATCAAACAAATTTTACTTTATTATGAAAGCTCCTATTTTGAATTTTTAAATATAATGTAGCTTCAAAGAAAAAATAAAAATAGACAAAAAATATCATATATTAAAATACAATAAATCACACTAGAGATGGAGGGTTGAATAGTGTATTAGTTAAGCTATAAAATCCTTTTGAATGGAAGATGTTTATTTAATAAATCAATTTATAAAAACTCTCATATAGTGACTAATATAAGTTTTCTTAAGCACAAGTAGACTATCGTCTAATGATGTATAAAACTTATTTTCAGTGAAAACCTTGTGTGTAGAATGTATCAATAATAAACTTTAAAATACTTTGGCAAGCTACATAAGAATAGTAAAAATATTTTATTTTATATTGATTCACTCAACTTGAGCTACGTTCAATTCTCCTTCACCAACCAACAATAAAGAGTTCCGTTAATCAACTTTGACTACAATAAGTATTATTTTCTGTCATTTCTGGCTTACAAGTATTCTCAAGGTCACTACTGATACAACTCTTAAACTCCCTTTGAATCTAAAGACACTCAAGTATTGTTTTGTCACTAAGTCACTCTTGGCTTTCACAAACAAAAGTTTGATTTAAAATCAAAGATTCTTTACAACACTCGAAGAGTGAATTTACAATGAAGGTCTAATCTCTCACATATATTACAAAGAATAGACTCTATTAAGCTCTGTGTATTTCTCTATAGATATTTTTCTTTTTTCTCGTTTCTTGTTTGACGATTCTTGTTTTTCTATATGTGTTCATCATCATTCTTCAAACCTTGATGTGATATTTATTATTTCAAAGTTTAGTGTTCGAATTTGGAGGATAGAAAAATTGTAATAGTTAACTAGATTCTCAAATATAATAAATCATCAATAAAGTCGATAAATATTTAAGACTTGTAACATGATAATAAAAAAACACATGAAACCAAACACATCACATGAAACCAAACACATTATTGTACAAAGACTCTAACAAGCCCGGTACTCATCAAAGACAAATTGACATCATTGTTTTGGTTTTTATGTGTGAAGAATTGTCATCTCCAATAATTTTCTCAAGATTATCACTATCTTCCTTTGTATAATTTTCACCTTCATTCACAATCTAACACATCATAAATGACTAACATTATTACTATGCTTTCAAATTCAAGGGATTGAAGTTTTGTCTTGATATTTTTTTCACTCCTATTCATCGTGCTCCCATGCATCAATGATGCAATAGTTACCATTGACTATGACAGTTTCGTGGCGCCTCTCCTTGAGCAAGCAACTCGTGCATTGCATCCACATTTTTGGTTTCTTCACATTATTTCTATGTTTCTAAGAGTTATAAAAAGCTTTAGACGTGACCATTGCAAGAAATTATTGTTCTTACCTATTTTCAAAAAGATAATCAGTTACTCAATCCCATCAAAACATTATGATGAGTAACGAGCATGAAAATTAAGAAGACACACCAAAACTCATATTTCCATAAAGAAGATGAAAAAGGAAAATGGTAGTTACGATAATGAAGAACAACAAAAAGCATGAGAAAAGACACACAAGACAAATTTTGTGGGATTGGCTTGCCTTGTTGTAGTAGCTTTTTTTAATGGACAATGATATGTAGGTTGGTAACTCATCCTTTCATTTAATGACATGTAACTTTTTTTGCCACATCAGATAATAATTTAGTTTTTTTTTTCCAATTAAAGTACAAGGACTATTTTGCAAATTTAATGTTTTTGTTTTTCTTTTATATTTTCTATTTAGTGTTTTTGGAAAAGACAGTTTCCTAATCCTTATAATCCTTACTTAATCCCTAATCTTCTTGGTCTCGACTTGCTTTCCTACTCCTATTCATCATGCTTCCACGTGTCAAGAACTGTGGAACTCACCACTGACCATGACGACTTCATGACGCCTCTCCTTCAACGTGCAACCCGTGCATCACACCTATGTCTTTGGTTTCTTCACGTTAGTTCTATCATGCTAAGAGTTAAAAAAAATATTAAAAAGTGATGAGTGCACGAAATTCATGCTCTTACTTGTTTTCAAAAAGAAAATCAGTTACTTGTCCCATCAAAACCTTCTTATGAGTAACTTTATTATATTATACATTAAAATATAATTTTTTAAAACTAAAATCCATTATGATAATTTAATCAGTCGGCTATGTAGTTTTCAATATCATAGTACACAACAAAAAGAAACATTACATTTTTTTTCCATTTTTTTTCTTATTCTCTGCATCACATAACTCTTAACTCCAATGACTAAAATAAAATCAACAAAATAGAACTTTAATACACCATGACCCATAACTTAAAAAACTTGAACCAATAAAACCTGACACCATAATTTTAAAAACCTTACGATTTAAAGGCAAATTAAGTTTCTAAAGCTTTAGATCCAAATCCATTGCTTCCACCTCTAAGTTGTCATCGCCATCCATGTTAACCAAGTCAATGAAATCAATCTTCTTGATGGGTTTCTCCAACTTCGAGATATATGGCTTAGAGCCATCACCATTAATACTTCCAGAAAAAGGAAAAGCTTGTGGCGAAACTTGCATTTGCCTGATTGGAGTTGATGATGAGCCAATTTGGCTAGAATTGAAAATTGGGTTTTTACTAATTGGTTGAGGCATCCTCATAGGTTGTGATTGTGCTTGGAAATTCCTGCCATCACCCATAGCAGGTTGTGGTGGGAACTGTTGTGAACCCAATTGCATTTGAGAATTGACATTTGGTGGTGATGAATTGAGCCTTCTAAGTGAATCCTCTTCTTGTGCCATGTGAGACTCAACATGGGTTAGAAGGGCCTGAGTGTCGGTGAAAACTTGGTTGCACAACCGGCATCCTTTTGGGTCGGTGTTGTTATAAAATCCAGCAAATTGTGCATTGTTATAAAAGTTGTTGGCCATGGTGGTGTTGGGCAAAGAAATGGAAAAAGGGATTTGGGAAAATTAGGTCAAAAGGGTGTGAGGCAGAACTAGTCTTAGCTTGGTAACACTTATTGATCACTTCAGATTAATCATATGTGGGTGGATGAGGGGTGTTATATAGCTTACATGTTACAATGTAGATCTATTTTGCATTAATTTGCACGCAATGGTGCTTATGTCATATGTGGTTTTTTTTTTGTATTTGTATTTCTTCTAGAAGTAATCTTATTCGAGATACTATTATAAACACCTAGAGATTTGGTATTATGGGATTGACAGCTAATTAATATGTTTAGAAAAACATTTATGACACTTTAAATTAGAAAAAAAGGTATTTTATATATTTAATTTAGCTATATATATCAATATTATATAGTTACGTGTAACAATACATACATTGTAGAGACAACTAATGGAAAGAAAAACAAAGAAAATATTTATCATTATACAATTTTGACTATATTTGACAAGTCATTTAAGTTGATTTTTAATATTTTTTTACTAGTTGAAAAACTTGTTTAACTATTTGAGTTTAACAAATAATTTTATTGAATATATATTATTTAATAAGTTAACTTAACAACTTTCAGGTTCTAATTAATTTTTTAATTTTCAACTAATTTTGGTGAACAAAACCTTTGATTTTGTGATATCTACCTAAATTATATTAGTGGATTGTATGAAAAATTAAAGAAAGTTAAAATGTGAGCTTCCTAAAATGTAATTTCAAGTTTGGACAAAGATCGATACTTGACAAAATGTTGTAATTAGTTAAGTTTAAAATATTTCAAATATTATTTTTTTATTATCGATTAAGTAATATTACGAGTTCATAGTTAAATTTTTATATCATAACCTCATTTATATTATATATTTCCCCTCTTCCCTTGTATATATTCATTAAATTTTTCATATTTAAAGTATCTAATCGTGTAGAAGATTTTCCAATGACATTCTATAACAATTAAGTTTATCCATAATTGCAAAAGATTGAAAAAGAATAAAAATTAATGTTCTTTCTTATATCCAGGGTATGAAAAATAAAAAAGATTCCACAAAAGGTTTGTAGTATAAAAGTACAATATTTTATGAGTATGTTTGGAGTCACTAGTTTAGGAATTCATTAAATATATAAAAAAAATCTTAACCCACAAGTAGAGAAGTAAAACTACTACAAGCACGACAAAATTCTTCCTATTTTTTTTACTGTCCTATTTTTTTATTTTTTAGAATGGTTAGAAATAGAAATTGATTTAATTTTGAATATTTTTATTCAAATTGTGTATATTTAGAAATTCACTTAAATTTGGTTGAATTGGAGTAGATGTGATTAGATTTAAGTTAAGAATCAAATATGTGTTTTCTTCCTTAATTTTTTAAAAATTTATGATTAATCTCAAACTTTTATTTTATCTAATATTTTAATCTTTTACATCTATTTTAAACATTAAGGGATGGCGTGACGTTTGATCCCAAAAGCCAAGATCAAACAAACTAACATGTTCCACCATGACACGATGTTTCTGGGAACTTGCACTTGGTTTATTGGTGTTAGCTCTGCTTATGGAGTTGCGTCCCACACAAACCGCAAAATCCAAGGCCCATTGCCATCTCCCAAACCCTCATCTTTGCTTCACCTTTTCCTACGCTCTCATAGATCACTACAAAAAATATATGATCTGGGCTTTTGTTCTTATATTTTTTTAATTGATTTGATTTTTCTCTTTGATCTTTTAATTTATTCCTCAATGATTTTAAATGTGTATTCTTTATCAGAACTAATTTGCTTATGTAATGCATTTTTCGGGACAATTTGTGATTTATGAAATGGTTTGGATGAAGTTTGATGTTGCATGTTGTTGGTTAAGATGAAGCAATTTGCGGTGACTTTTACCCGAATAAATTATTTAATCTTTCAAAAATACAATGTAGGATTGTAACTAGAAAATAAAATAAAATAATAAATAAAATATTAATTAAATTTTTAATCCTTTAATTTTTCATGAATCCAATTTTTTAATCTCACATAAAATAGTCTCTATTATTAATTTCCTCTCTTAAGTAATTATGTGTCATTTCTGGACATTGCGGACTAGGTAAGTGGTGTCACGTTGCATGTCAACCCATTTGCCACATGTCTTAAAGCTATTGGTTGTGAAAGAGACATTGGTGTGTGTGTGGGAAATTTAACATTGACTGAATGGGTTTGAAGATGTTCACGTTGGAAATTAGGGTTACTATTTTAGAAAACACCAAATTAGTCTTTGTGAGTGGTCCCAAAAAGAAAAAGAGGGAGAAGAATCTTCTCAAACTCGTGATCTGTTGGTGCGAATCGATAGTCACAGACCAAAGGTGAGAGTCTTGTGAATCTGTAGAGAGTGCGATTTTGTTGTCTCTACAAATATTCAATCACTCAAAGGAAACGACACAACGTATTAGACGAAGCTCGACACGAGGAACACATGAAGGTAGGCGAATCTTGCTTTACCCTTTTTGCTTGGCTGGTTGGTGTGAATCGATAGTCACAATCCATGTGTGTTGAGGTTGGTCACTATTGGTTTTTTTTTTTTTTTTTTTTTTTTTCTTTTTTAGGGTTTTCTATAATTGTTAATGAAGGAAATTGCCACTGTTGGTTGTGAGTGACTATGGAGCGGGGCTTTTTAGGATTTTTTTTCTGTAATTATTTTTGTTATTGTTAATTGGGGATTATTTTAATTGCAATTTGTTGTACCTATGTGGAAGTGGAGTTGGTTACTTTTGTCTCATTATTATTGTGTTTGATGTATTGTATGCAAGGATGTCATTCACTGTTGCTTTCTTCCATTTGGGGCATTTTGTAAATACACCAAACCTAAAGTATAATGGCCACGGGAAAAATGTATACAAGAATGTAGATGCTGACAAATGGTCCTTTTTTTAGGCTTTAGGCATCGTAAGGAGTGATTTGGGGTACCATGGTGAAGTTCAAATGTGGTGGAAGCTTAAGGAATTGTCCCTTGAAGATGGATTGTTTTACTTTGTGGGTGACAAAGATGCATCATTGTTAAGTGATTGTACTAAACAATACACTGTTATGGTCATTCAGTGTTGCACTGACAAAAAAATGCAAAGAAAACACTTGTCAAACGAAGCTGGACAGACTGACCCTTGATGTAGAACCTAGATTTCAAAGATTCTACATGTGTCTTGATGGATGCAAGAAGGCTTTTAAATCTGCATGCAGGCCTTGTTATTGGTGTAGATGGTTGTCATCTTAAGAATAAGTATGGAGGTATCTTTTTAGCAGCTATTGCAACAGACCCAAATGATCAGTATTTGCCACTGGCCTTTGTGGTTGTTGAGTCAGAGAATAAGGAAAGTTGAAGATGGTTTATGACTTTATTCTTGAATGACATTGATCATGATTGCAGTCAAAAATGGGTTTTAATATCTGATCAACAAAAGGTATATTTTCCATTACATGTTTTAAATTGTACTTTAAATTAAACTTGACTTACAACTAATTTAATCTTCTCAATTATTGCAGGGACTAGTTCCAACTTTTGAGGAGATGCTTGGGGATAATGAACATTGTTTCTGCTTAAGGCATTTATACAATACTTTCAATAAGAGATTTGGAGGAGGCATTGTCATGGGGGATCTAATGATGGGTGCAACAAGAGCTACCTACCATGAAGCATATTTAGAGAAAATGGCTCAACTAAAGGAGATCAATGAAGCTGCACATAAATACTTGGTTGACATTGGTGAACAACATTGGTCCAAGCATGCTTTCAAGACCTATGCAAAGTGTGATGTTCTCATGAACAATCTAAGTGAATCCTTCAATGCTATTATTCTATTGGCTAGGGAAAAACCAATAGTTACTATGCTGGAATGGATTCAAACTTACTGTATGACTAGATTTGCTACTATGAATGAAACAACTCATAAAGTTGAAGGGAAAATAATGCCAATTGCCAAAGCCAAGGAAGAGGCTCGGCAAGGAAGATCAACACAGTGGGAGTTGGTTTGCTTCATTTTCAATAGACAACATATGTGAAGTTACTCACAACTTATTCATTGAAAGGTTTGTTGTTGATTTGAGCAAAACTTCATGTTCTTGCAACTTTTGGCAGTTGGTGGGAATCCCCTGCAGGCATGCTATAGCTGCAATCAATTACAAAGGAGAGCATGCAGAAGACCATGTTGACAAATATTACCATAGGGATACTTACAAGCTATGTTACAGTCATAGTATTACAACAATCGATGGTAGGAAAAAATGTTCTAAGACTAATGATCCTGACTTATTGCCTCCTAATTACAAACGTGCAGCTGGTAGACCAAAGAAGTTGAGGCGAAGAGAAGTTGATGAAGATTAGAATGACCATAAACTAAGGGGGACAAATACAACCAACTGATGTTGGAGATGCCATAAGCTTGGACATAACAAGAGGACTTGCAAAAATTCCCCCATTCATCCAAAACCAGCAAAGACTCGTGTTGAAGGTGAGGGAGCACCCAGTGAAGAACAACAAAGTCATGTTCAAGTTGGACCAAATGGAACACAAGTGCAAACTGAAGCGAACACCAAAGGTGATAATGGAACACATGAATGGAAATTGATGCAGTGATTAATCTGCTAACACAAGCTAGCCAAACAAATCCAAATAAGGTAAAATCTACACCATTTTGAGTTAGAAGCTATTGTGTATTTCACTTTCATTTTCAGTCTTTAATGGTCCCTTTACACAAAAAATCAAACCTTGTTTCAAAGAAAACTGGTCCTACATCTGCATCTACATCTACAGATAATCCTGGTATTGCAAAGAAAGTGAGTTGTGCAACAACAAAAACGGTAGGATTTCTTGTGACTTTGCACTTAAAAATACCCAGATTCATAGTGTTACCACATTAAAACTAGACTGATTTTGGTTTGTTTTTGCAGAAAAAAGAGACCTTGAAGAAACCTCACCTGTCTGAACAAAGTGCACAATGTAGCAACACTGTTTCAGGAGAAGACATGGACACTCCGTAGCTTATTGAACTCTTGAAGAGGAAGATGGGGTAGTCTTTTTTTAGGATTAAGAATATGTTAGATCTGGGTTTTTTTGGCTGGTCGTTTGGAATGTATTTTGATAGCATTTGGTTGTTCTAGATGTTGAGCACAAGTTATTGTTTTGAGATGTATACTTTATTATTATTGTCATGACTTCACTGCATGACAACTTTATTTATGATTTACTAGTATTAAAATTTTACCATTAAAAACTTCAACCACCCACACCAATTCAATAGAATGCCATAATTGCAACACATTTACGTTAATTATTTATAAAGAAAACAAATGCTGTAATTTTAAAAAACTAATAATTTTTATTTTTTAAAATTAATTAATTATTAAAAATATTATGACACATGACAAATGAGTTGACATGTCATGTGAAATTATTATCCAGTCAATAATGTCTAAAGATGGCATATTATCACTTAATAAAAAAAATTATCGTCATGAATCATTTTGTGTGACGGAAAAATAATGAGGAACTAAAAATTAAAAAAAAAATTGAGGACTAAAAATTGGATTCATTAAAAGTTAAAAGACTAAATTTAATTAATCCTAAAATAAATATGATGTTTAACGTTTAAAATAGACCTAAATAACTAAAATACTAGATAAAATAAAAGTTTGAAGATTAAGATTAATTGCAAAAAATTCAGGGACGAAAGCTATAAATTTAAATAAACTTAAGGAAGAAAAACATACTTTACCCTTTTTTAAGTTTTAATTATTTGAATTGGTAAGTTTAGTTATACTAATTAATTATATATCCATATGTCACAGATTCAACTATGATAAAAAAAAAAAAGTAAGGTCACATGCAAATTAGCTAGACTCCTTATCATTAGGCCAATTAGTGTTTCTCCTAAACATATGAGAATAAATTAATTCACTCCAAATTAAATTAAATTTATAAGGACTAAGATATTATATTCATTTTCTTATCTCACTTTTTGTGTTATTCAATAAAATATTGCTATCGAAAAAATACTAATTAAGAAGAATACGTATTTTGTTTAGTTGATAATATTTGTATACATATGATACTTCTTGAAACCACGTACATATTTCTATATATATCATAATTTTAATTGTGGGTAAAATCCATTTTCTTCTATTTTGCATGAATTTTGTTTTCAGTTATTTATTTAATTTATTTTCTATTTGTTAATATCATTTTATCCTTATTTTTTGTTGATTAAATTTTATTCATTAAATTGATGTTTTTTTAGTCATGATTTTATAGTGAATAATTGTTCTCTCTCTCACACACACACACACATATATATATATATATAATATGTTTTTATCCCAAAAAATATTAAAATTCAGTTTCTATCTCAATATAAAGTTAATATAATTTTAGTTTCATATTTATCGAAAATAATGTGGTATTAGCTACTCATGTAATTTAATTTAAAATTGAAAAAACGTATAAATTTAATAAAATAATATTTTAGTAAAAATCGGGAAAAAGGAGATAATTTTTAAGTTTAGTTTGTTTCCCTTTTTAATGGAAAATCAAAGCAAACTAGAGTTGCAAACAACCGTAAATTTAACTTTTTTTTTTTATGAAACAAAAGCATCCAGAACTTGAAGTACAAAGGTTTTGGAAGGAACAAACATCTTGGTGGTAAACCCTACAGAGTACAGACATCATTTCAGGAACCAGAATCAGAGATTTAAAGGTTGGAACGAAAATTAATCATCGATGGCAGCAGAGACGAAAGAAGTTTCAGGTTCGGAGATGTCTCTAAAGGATCAGGGCAACGAGTTTTTCAAGTCAGGAAAGTATCTCAAAGCTGCTGCACTCTACACTCAAGCCATCAAGCAAGACCCTTCTAACCCTACTCTCTATAGGTACCCTCCTTTCCTTCAAATTTTTCATTTGGGTGTCATTGTTCACTTCTTTCAGTTGGTGGGTTTCAAATTTTGCTTCTGCATTCTGCTTTTCTGTTTTCTCTCTTGTTTGTTTTGTGTCTTTGTTCTGAAAACTAAATCACAAAAGGGAATCTTCTTTGCTATTCTTATCGTTATTATTTTAATTTAATTAGGTTTTTCAGTTATTGCCAGCTTATGATCAAAGTTTCAGAATTGGATTTTTTTTAATGAAAGGTTTGCATTGTCATGTGTGTTGTTTGGGTTGGAGTTAGATCGATATAACGCTTAAGGCTTAAGATGGTGCACTTAAATAGGAAAAAAAAAATCCCTTTTCATCAAGTTTGATTCTGCTAAGTGTGAAGCCGTGTAGATTAGTAGGCTGGAATATACTGAACTTTATGGTCTTTTTGATATGGTGGAGAGAAAAAAAGTGATAAGATAAAAGTTTGAAATTTGAATTGAAGGGAAAGTGGAAGGAAATGAAAGTTTAACTAGCGATGAACTAAGTGGCCAAGCTTGTAAATAGAACACATTGCTAAAATATCCTGCCACACATATATAGTTTCTCTTACTGCCTTTGAAGTTTTGAACACACAGTAATTAAGAATTCGGATTATTGGCTAGTGAGAAAATAATTCTGTAGATGCTTATCATGATAGACCGCTCAGGATATTGTGGTATCTTTGAATGGTTAAATATTTCATGGTATCCATTTTTATGCTTAATTTTCATTTGATATCTGTATTTGTTAATTGTCATACACTTCAGTTGAGCTTCTGATCATATCTCATGTTGGATGGCACATTGCTAGAAGTAATTACTAATGTAGGTCATTCAAGAAATGTGTTGTGTGGCACTTAGAAGTTATTGACTTGTTCTTTCTTAAGCAAATTAAGCTGTTTGGATCAATGTTTCACATGTGAGATTTGCTGCATGCACTCAATGTATAAACATCTTGTCCTGATGTAGTTTCTGTTTATTCATTGTTTGCCAGTAACCGTGCTGCAGCATTACTGCAATTGGATAAGCTTAATAAAGCTCTAGATGATGCAGAGATGACAATCAAATTAAAACCCCAATGGGAAAAGGTAAATGTTTATCTATTAATATTTGGGTGTTCAAACCCTTGTGATACAATTTTCAGTAATGCTTCTTGAATACACTTCCAGGGATATTTCAGGAAGGGAAGCATATTGGAGGCCATGAAACGATATGATGACGTATGTATATAATAGCCTTTTGCTTAAATTTGATCGGAAGCTATTTACTCTGCTATGTTTTTGGGATTTTGATCCTACTGTGTCTGCTTGCATGAATATCTGTTTGTAGGCTTTAGCTGCCTTTCAGATAGCATTGCAGTATAACCCGCAAAGTCAAGAAGTAACAAAAAAGATAAAGAAGATAAACCAACTGATGAAAGATAGCAAGCGAGCTCAAGAAGTGGAGAATATGAGATCCAATGTTGACATGGCCAAACATTTAGATACATTCAAAACTGAAATGGTTAGTATACATGTATTCTCATTCTGTTCCTAGGAGTGCTCGACATGTGCTTTTTTGAATTTTCTTTTGAATTAATTATGATATGATGATGAAAGGTTTAGGGAGAAAGAGAAGGGAATAAGTTGTTCATGGAGAGAGACAAAAAGGAGGGAGAAATACAGTAGAAAGGGGGGACAAGTACACAAGGAGGGAGAAACATAAGTTTATGAATGATGTATATTCTTAAATTTAGTCAAAAGTATCAAAATCAGTGCATAGCTATCCTCATGTAGGCTAACCTCAGTTGTCAAACGAATTATGTATATTCTTAAATTGAGTCAAAAGTATCAAAATCAGTGCCTAGCTATCCTTATGTAGGCTAACCTCATAGTTATCAATCTCAAATAACAGTGCAGAGTGGCTGGCCCTAAAACTGCTATAGTGGGATAACCTGTAGTGGCCACTTTTATGATGATTCTTAAGTACAAATTAAATATTTTATATTACACTTATAAAAGTGCTAAATAAATGCTCATTTTTTTTAAATTATCCAAAATTTGAGGCATATTCATAATTAGTATCTAAAAGTTTTAGTCTTATGCTAAATACACAAATCAATAAATTGATAGTGAAAGTCAAGGAATCAAATAAGTAATGCATTTATGGCTTAAAGTAAAGTAGTAAAATCGATACAAAAAGTCAGAGACAAAAACAAGAACTTAAATAAAAACCTAAGGTCACTGCCACCAAGCAAAGGACAAAGGCAAGATCTTTGTGAGAAAGAAATACCTGTGTGAAAACTGAGTCATGCTATTGAGAACTTGCAGAACAGAGTAAGTGCACAATAGAGCAATGGGTTGCAGAGCTTGGCCTGAACAATGCTGGCAAGCTGTGGGTTGGAGGGATTGCATCAAAACAGAGAAGGTTGTGGCTGCGACAACATAGAAAGGAGGGATAAAATGGGTTTTAGCTGCTGTTCACAGTCATTGCCGCAAAACCCACAAATGGCTGTGATTTCTGGCACAGTAGCGGGCCTAACATCTGAGAAGCCAAAACACTACCAAATATTGTGTGCTGTTAACAGCTATGGCTAATGCGTCTTGATAACCAATCAATCCAATATAAACTCCAAATAACCTAAATTTATGAACATCAAAATGATTAATCAATAAATACCAATATATATGTTTTATTTTAGATCTTCTGAGATATTAGCATGCTTTGTTGCAATATTCATGATCTATGTATGCTTTTTTGCCTTTTTCCCCTTCAAGTCCTTACTTTGTTGTCCTTTTTCCCTTGAGGATTTCTTATACTCTACTTCTGTATCTTTCTCTTTTTTCCTAATAAATTCTTTGTTTATCAATAAAAAGGGGGCCAACTGGTGGTGTTGGAAGAAACATCAATTAATAGCTTTGGATTTTAAACTTCCTCATGAGTACGAAATCAAAGTGAAGCATGACAAATGTTGGTTAAACTTCAATAGGTTTCACATCAACATTAATAGTATTTTTGCCTCTTCAAGTGGTTGTGTGTTTATGCTAATATTGACCTATCAACCAAAATGGATGATCAAGAGTAAAATAATTGAAAAGGAATAACGCAGAAAAACACAAGGATGGTTGAATCAAGTTTTTCTCCTCTTTAATACTATTTCAAATAAGAACAATCAAGACAAAAAACCTTTTGCAAAGCAGCATTTAGACAAGCATTTGTTTAGGCAGACTATTGGTTTATCTTCATAATAGATATCTTGAAAAGGATTTTTTGAAAAAAGATTTTCTTTTAAAGTTGTGTCTTGGTGACTTGTTGGTCATGGGTTCGAATCCGGAAACAGCCTCTTTGCATATGCAAGGGTAAGGCTGCGTACAATATCCCTCCCCCATACCTTCGCATAGCGAAGAGCCTCTGGGCAATGGGGTACGAAGTTTAAAATCTCATATCAAGTCTCCAATGAGTGTTAGTAAGAGCATACAGAGAGAAGGTGATGGATACACGATAATTTATACTGGTTCATCTCATAAACCCAGGGCTACATCTAGTCCTTAACCAAAAGGCTAAGATTTTCACTATCTCTTTAAACTGTTTTATACTCTTAGTGTTTCACTGCCAAATTATTCTTTTACCAGCCTCTGCTAGTTTTTTTATCAGTAAATGTTAGCAGTTAATATGTTATGTTAGTAGGGGGATTTGAACCCATGACCTCCTTATCACTCCAATCCTTAAGCCCCTCCCCCTAACCACCAAACTACCTTTTGATTCCCACCAGCCTCTCTTAACTAATTCCCAAGTATTTTTTTTCTACAAGTCTCTTTGCAGGAAAGCTATTTTGGGAAGTATCTTTGATTGTGCAGCTAAAATCTCTGCTCTTGTAGCCTTCTCATGTAAAATAGGAAGTATCTTTCTTTGGGAAATTGGGAGTCCATTTGGCATACTCAGTTTTGTGATAAGGACACATCTTTCAAGAGAATTTGACTTTCTTTAAGGTACAGTTGTCAAAGTCCTAAAATGTCCTTGTTATTTTCTAAGACATTTCAAAACATCAGAAACTTGTGTATCTATGAGATGCTTGCTTATATTGACACTTAGATACACTGATTCTTTTGGTTTTATGAGACACTTGAAATTCTACAAACTTAATACACTTGTTAGATTTTTGCAAAAATTCATTCAAGTCCTAATGTTTTGTTATTCATTGAATCTTTGGGGTGTCAACCATCTTGGTTCAGAATAATTTTTAATACACATGTTTGTATGACCAAAGTTAACTCTTCATACACTCACTTGATATGCCCCCATATAGGATCTTCCATCTTTTGTTATGATCTCACATTTTACCTTTTATGTTTCTATCTTCCATGTCTGAACCAAGATGGGATTTACAATTTTGGCATCCATGGTGCTGCCAGTCATTTATATGACAATAAGCTGTAGGATATCAACACATTCAAAATTGAACAATGCATTTATTCATCCAAGTTCAACTGAATCAACAACAAAGACTCCAATTCTCAAAAGCAGAGAAAAACACCTGAAAAATGAACCAAGAACATTGGAAATATTTCTCTTTCCTTCTTTCTGTATCTTGGTTACTGAGATGTTTTATTTTACTGTTTCCTTTAACTTTTGATTCCTTGTTATTGATATTTATATAAGGTTGTTAAAGAATTCATTTTTTCATATAATCATGCATCATTTTAAAAATTTTCCATGTGAGGATTAAAATGATCTCCTCCGTACAGTCCGGGAAGTATGGATTAGAAGAAGGCTGGAAAGATTTGTTCTCATTCCTTGTTGAGACTATGGAGACAGCTGTAAAATCATGGCATGAAACTTCTTCAGTGGATGCTAGAGTTTACTTTCTTCTTGATAAGGAAAAGACAGACACCGATAAGTATGCCCCAGTTGTGAATATTGATAAGGTATGCATTTTCTTGTTTCATGTTAAATCTTTGTACAATTATCATTGTGGTTTCCTTGCTTTTTGTGCTTGGATATCTGATTTATGAACTTTATGCTTAATATTCATGCTTATTTAACTGCTTTGCTGTTTGCATATGATTATCAACTCAAAAAGTTCCCTATATGGTATTCTGAGTTTTAATCTTTTTATTTTTCTCATCTTCTTGGCCAGGCCTTTGAATCACCACATACACATGGCAACTGCTTTGCATTTCTTAGGCAGTATGCTGAGGAGTCTTTCTCCAAAGCAGCCTGCTTGGTGACTCCGAAGAACATCATTGCTTATCCACAGGTAACTTGATTTCTTAATGCATTGAGGATTGAAACTTCCACATCAGAAAATGTAGATGGTTAAGAAAATGAACAGTTAAATGGGAAATTTTATTACGAGGTTTAGGGGTACTTTTGAGGCATATGATATCACATCTTCAACTAGGAAAGTGAAGAGAAATGATATTTGTACACCTAGGGTGCAAGGCGTGTGAAATTTGGATGTACAAAAATGTTTAAGCTGATCAGTTATCACTTTAGGTGGGCTCTGTATGAGAGTATATAATTCAGATGCTTTCATTTCCATTGGTGTGTTGTAAATTCCGTGGAGTAGCAGCACTATGAGAAAAGAAAATAGTAAGAGGTCTGTAGCATCATTCTTTTAGTTAAAATATTGTGGTATTTGATATCATTTAAGTTTTTTTATACACTACATACTCCAGACATGGCTACACGGCGATGGTAAAAGACGAACTGAAGGGAAATGTTTCCCATCCGAATGGCTTATATTTACTTAAGTTTGTACTTCGACAAAATAGATCTTTGTAACGAAAAGAAGATTGTCAAATACTTTTTAAGCCTGAGCTGGTGGTCTCAGTAGGAAAAAGGGGTTTTGGTTGCTGATCAGCTCATTACATCAATGATGATGATGCAGTAACTCTAACTCATAAAGGGCTCTTGGTTTAAAAATGCAAAAGTGGTAACAGTAAAGCTATCTGATCAATGTTCATTTTCAACAGATCAGGTTACAACCTCAAAATTCCATGTTTTTTTTAGGTTAATTGTGAGGCTCAGATTGCCTGCTTTTCTACTCATTCTGTTAGAATTGCGAATTCTGAATGTCAGCAGAATCTATTAATGACATTCTATGCCTGCAGGTCTGGAAGGGCCAAGGACCAAGAAAGTGGAAACATGCACAAAGTGATGGTTTCTTTGTTCAATTTGAGTCTCCTTCCCTGCGAAAGCTGTGGTTTATACCAAGTTCGAATGAAAAGGGGCAGACATTATGCAGGTTTCTCTCCCACTATCTCTCGCACACACCTATTTACTGCATAGTTTTGTAATTTAAGGAGGCCGGAGGGTGATAATTGCAAGGATTGATTGTTCTTTTAAGAAAAACGAGGATACACACTTATAATAATGGTTTATATAATATTAGCTTTTTTATCCTTTCTTATATCCACTAGGGTGATAGGCTGGTTTTGTTAATCTAATTTCTCTGCAGAATTATTAATATGAAAACTTTGCTATTGCATACGTTAATCTTGTGATATCAGGCATTCCTTGTACTCAAAGTTTGGTTATATAGACTTACGTAGTGTTTGACTTAGCTTATCTTAGGCTTCTTTTCTCAAAAGAAGTTGTTGAGAAATAGAGCTTTTAAAAATGTATCTTTTTTTCAATGAAGAAAACTTTGAAAAAAGGAGCTTTGTCTTGAGAGCTTTTGACTTCTCCATTTCCTTCTTCACTTAAAATCCCTTGATCTATAAACACAATCTCAGAAATTATCCAAGAAATTTTAACTTAAAAGTTAACTTTTAAGTTTAAAAACTTTTTGTGTTTGCTATTTTCAGGGATCCAGAGGTTTTGGACATTGGTGCTCATGAAGTTCTTCCCCGGTTATTAAAAGAAAATCTGCCCCATTCTTAGTGTACTACTTCATTAGTACGTGGTGTATTTCTTAAGGTAAAAATGTCAGGCTCACACGAAGGTTTGCATGTTCAACGAATACAGACGCAATATGGTGCCGATGTTTTGTCGTCTTAGGATGTGAAAAATGCTGGCAAAAAGGATGTGTGCTTCATAATTTTGTTAGATCCGTATATTTATTTATTAAATTATTTTAAATCATCCAAGCCATCGAGGAGTTGCATTTTGGTATTATTTTATTGTGTTTGCTCTTCTGTTCTTGAGGTTTGGAGACCTTGGCCTTTAGTTTGTTTATTTGAGATGTGACACTTTTATGTTGCCAAGGCAAAGTATTCAAGTAGTTAGCATAGATATTTTATCTGTTTTTTTTGTGGTTCAGATATGAATATTGAATTTGGCTGTTAATGTTCATTTTGATCAATTTATTTTTGTATCCTCTCGTTTGTATATGGCAAGAATTTTCTGATGATGTTTGGTGAAACTAAGAATTGGTCAATGAGCTTTTGTTCTCTAATGATCAGGCAAGAGTTGCAGAAGAAATTCAAGAAGCTTAGGACCGATGGTTGGTTGAGTTGAGTAGTTTAACGCACAGGTTATGCCAAGGGGCTTGCCATTTTAACACCCTAAATCAAGGTTGTCAAACATGAGTCTTTGTAAACTCGGGGTGCTTATATAAACACAATTTGGAGACATGTTTGCCTTAAATAAAAATAGGAAAATGGGGTTAATTAAATTTTTAGTAGCTTAATTTTTTAGATTTCAATTTAGTCCTTTAAAAGTTTTTTTTAACATATTTTAGTACTCTGTTAATTTTTTCATCAATACTTTTAGTCTCTTAGTTTTTTTTTTTTTTTCATTTTTAGTCTCTCATTAATTTTTATTGTTCAAGGTTAGTCATTGTTTCATCCATTTTTAGTTCTCATTATTTTATTTATTTTGAACAATAAAAATAAATGAAGGTGCAAAATTTTTTTGAGGGACAAAATGTTTGAGAAATTAATAAAAGACTAAAAGTTGTCAAATAAATTTTGAGAGACTAAAAATTTAACTAATCCTAAAAAAAGTGTACTAAAGTATCAAATCACAATAATAAAGTGTGATAGTATATCAGTCCAAAATAAAATCAAACTAAATAAATGATTAAATTCATAAAAAAAACATAAATAACTAAATCGAAAGCAGTCACTATGGAGTTGGTGGAGAGCAAATATTGTATTTGATTGCAAACTTGCTAACCATTTCTTGACTGGAGTTTATGCGAGTTTGAGTTTAATGACCTGGGTCTATTTGAAAAAGAGTTTGATAACGAGTTAACTTGATTTATCTATTTAGTTTAACAACCATATTCTGAATTAATTTCTTTAACCATTGAATTTAAACAAAACGATCATAGGATTCTGTTTACCATGAGTTATGATGAAGGATAAAATAATCACTAAGTCAAGAGAAAAATATTTGTGTATTGTATTTCAATATGATAATGCATGATAAAAAAAAGTTCTAATTTTACCCATATAAATTAAGTTAATTTAGGTGCCTGCGAAATAATTGATAAACATATTTGGCTCATGTTTGGATTGATTTGGAAACAATAGAAAAAGTAAGATGACATGAGTGCAAAATTTGGTCATGATATGATAATTGACATAGAGGAATGCTTGTAATTTATTTATCAACACCCAAATTTGCGTCATTTATTTGGTATTAAATGAGCTCCCAGTAAAAGTGGATCATGTTCTTGACTTCTGATTACAAAAGAACAATTACTTAGGCTACTAAGTCTATATATGTCAAGAAATCAAATGAAAATATTAGTGGTACGTGCAAAAGAGGAAATGAAAGCAGTAGGAGAATTATCAGAGGTGCAAGAAATTGGTACAAGTTGCTCACCTTTAAACTAAATTGCATTCTATTGTAAATTTTCTCATTCTGGTCTTTGCGATATTTGTTAATTGTCTCAAACACTGTGAAGTTGAAAACAGAACTCATGCACACACAAT
This sequence comes from Glycine max, assembly GCF_000004515.6. Lineage (NCBI taxonomy): Eukaryota > Viridiplantae > Streptophyta > Magnoliopsida > Fabales > Fabaceae > Glycine > Glycine max. Next base: position 385,437 of record NC_038246.2, on the reverse strand, counting down.
CACCATGTAATTCTATGTCAAGAGTAAAATATTCTGTAAGACAATTGGAACACTATTGGATACATACGTTGCAAACATAGGACTTTTGATGGTAAGTTGTTTTGGTGTATAAATTTGATGGCATGTTGATGTTAAATAATTTTTTATATCTGGGGAATCAAAATAGTGACACCATTTCTGAAAAAGTGTACTTAGAAGTAGGTACTTAAATAGTATATACGTGTCTCTAAAAAAAAGTATATACGTGAGGTAATTTTTCATTGAAAATAAAAATTTAAATAATGGAAATAGTTTGATGCATTTAATTAGAATATTTTTGATATAAAATTCCAGAAACATATAATTTTATCTCATGAATATTTTATGCAGTTGTCCGTTTATTCTTAGAAAAAAAAATTATTTAGAGGGAAAAAAACTTATTTATTAGCCTAGTTAAATTACATTTTATTAATCGAATGATAATGTACCAAAAAAATCTGGATGTTGAATGATTGGTTCATTGTTGAGTATAATTGTTAGCATCAATTCACTTGATGTTTATTTTATTATCTATTTTATGTGTTTGTTCATTTATTTGATATTAATTTTTAAATTGTTTACTAAATTTGGGTGATAACAGACATAACGAATAAAAATATATGTACATATCTCTTTATTCTAACAAATTAATTTGTTGTAATAATTTATTTATTTAAAAGATGTTTATTTTAAATTATATTTTCATTGTATTTAGTGAGGTCGACCTAGTGATGGGAATGAGTTGAGATATTATATATGAAATCATAGCCGACATCGTGCATAGAAAAATATTTACACTGAAAAAAAAAACAAATTTTCTTTATTGATTCCAGCATGATGCTCTGTTGATCCTACAAATTTGGGATATAGTTGAATTTGACATCATGAATATTTTCACAATTTAAAAAATATGCATTATTGTTTTATCATAAACAAAAAGGATTAAGTCAAGCAGGTAGTTTTGTTAATCCTACATGGATAAACCACCAAACACATAGATCATATGACGTGGAGGTGTGCAGTTATTCTAGTTTAACCTAGAGATTTCATAAGAAGAGATGCCCTTATGAATTTTTTGTAACCATTTAATGAGTGTATCTCTCTCCTTAGAAAGATTTTCAGTGCTGGGATAGACTTTGATATTAGACTTTGATATTATCTTACAAAGTGGGTCTAACTCATATAGTGAACAACATCTGTTTAGCATAAAACATTAAAACTTCTATGTGCACAAGAGGAGAAAAACATATGTATGCACCAAAAGAAGTAATGCAAAGTTATCGTTCAAAAGAGTGACGAGTCAAATTATCATGCAAAAACGATGTTACATCTCTTAAATTTTACTTATCAAATTTTAATACGACTTGTGTTACTGTCTTACAGCTTTGCCAACACCTATAGAAGCCTATATCTTTGTAATAATATAATAATTGCTGTTAGGAATTAGTATCCCACTTTGTAAAAATTATACACATTCAAAAACTGTTATATTGCTTTCTCATAGTGTAATCCATGAGACAACAAATACAAGAAGAAGCTCTTCTAATTTTGGACTTGAATCAAAATCCCTTGCAAGCTAGGACTCTGAATTTGTAAATACAGAGTTTGTTATATGTTTTGAAGTCTAAAAAGTGAAGAAACTCTGAATTTTTGTACCCTTTTTGTTGTAGTGAGAAGTCCATGAGGCTGCAGCCAAAACAAGCAATAATAAAAGCTTATCACTTATCAGATCAAATAGTATTACCAAACTAAGTGACATACATGACTTGGCCTTTATTCAATGAGAACTATACATGATTTTTTGTGTTGCACTATCATTCAATTTTATGGTGAGAACATGTCACATGAGAATAGAATGGTAAGTAGCCGTACTGACATCGTGATGATCATGTGAAGTAATTAGAGTTTGTGTTTGTGATCACTGTACTTGTAGAGCCACACTCACTGACTATGGACCTGTCAAGCTTTATTGAGCATGGATATTGGTAGTTTTGGGCAGTGAAACCAACATGTGAAGATGACCTTTGCATCCTCACTGGCCTTGGGACATTTCTTCCTTCCACTGAAGCTCTTCTTCGGCTTGGCTGCCTCTCGTTCGAATCTGGCCTTGACTTTGGTGCACTCTGTGATCTGGCTTTGGCCCTCGACGATTCCGTGTTCGCCATGTAGTTTGGAAACAAAGGGTAGTCATAGGACATGGGTTCTGTGTATGCTGGTTTAGGGAATGCAAATGGAGCCTTTGTAATTTTATTATCCACTCTTGACACTTCTTCTGAGTAGTAATAGGGACTGCTTTGTGCTGTGCTGAATGAACACTCCTCAAAATGACCATTGCATGCTCTTGGACTCAATTCTGTCAGTGTTGATGGTGCAGGTGATGATGCATTGTACTTTTCCTCCTTTGAGTATGAACCGTTTGATGAGTAATATGCAGAAAATCTATGATCAGAAGGCTCGCGATTCGCAGCGCTGTTTCTTCCTCTTGAGTTGCCTTTGGATTCACAAACAGCCATCTCCACAATCTTGGCATTCTCTTCCAAACCACTGTCCATTTCCTAGATGAAAAAAAAAAAAAAACACATTCTATATCAATGAATAGAAGAACTTATTGTTATTTCCCCTCTTTTCCTTTTGTTTGGCCAAAGTAAGTTATTTTAGTTTTCAGATTCAACAAAATGTCTTGTCTCCTGAATAGTGCCAAGTATGTATCTTTTCATTTTGGAATGTGTCTTCATAGTTCATATTGACAAAATGCTTCACCAATTAATTCAAATGAAAATTTATCATTTTCTTTCTACCTTTGGCTGATATTTGAAAAGATCCATGCTTATCATTCATTCCTTAGATAATTCACCATCCTCTATATACACATCAAATCAGAAAATTTCCATGTAAAATTTGGACTATCATTCCACAATTTGAAAGGTAGTTAGTTGGCAGGAGTTAATTATTGAACTCACATTATGCATAAGCATGAAGAAGTTTTCCTCAGTGGTTATTCTGTAGGGTGATAGGTTTTGATCTTCTAACACCATCCGCGCCCTCTGAGCACGAGCCCTGGCTTGTGCTATGACCAAAGCCTGAATGCATCTCAGTGTCTCCCTGGCCTGTTTTCTCACCAAGTGACCCCTCACCAATGCCTGCAACTTCACTAGTCCTCTGAGAGCATACAGTGCCTTTCTTGCCTATTACAGAAACATTCAAATATTAATCGCTCACACATATCAGAGCTAGTATTAGTATTCCAGTCACACACACAAAGTCCAATATTTTCATTTTTTTTTGCTTTTCACTTTGTTTCTTGTATTTTGAAGTCTACAAAAAAAAAAAGTGAAAACAGAAAACTTTTTCTCAAACCAAACGGTCTCAGATGTCACGTACCAAGTAGGACCGAAACACCGATTGAATTTTAATAGCTGCAGCCTCTTCAGAACATCTTGTTGACAACCCATTGGAATCAGGATCATGCTCCCTTTGATCATTCTCAGCATTTTGCACTGTGACTGAAGAAGCAATGGCACCAGATTCTGCAAGATTCAGTTCCCTGGAAGCTGGTGATCTCCTGAAACTCCACCTTCTTTTCTCCTTGGTGGTTGTTGTTGTTGAAACTGGTGTGGTTGGATTTTCTGTTTCTGTTGTGCTTGTGATGCCATTCAACAAACACATGTTGGTGCCACATTTTTCCTTTTCCTTCTCTTTCTCTCTGTCTGATCTCTTCCCTGTCAACAAGCTCCTGAGCCATTTCCCTGTCCTCCCCATCTCTTTCAACAACTCCCAAGAAAGTAACAAAACCAAATATGAGATTTCTTCATATCTGCTTTATTTTTATTTTTTTTTATAATTGCTTTCAATACTATGGTCCCCATCCCATGCTAAGTTTAGCTGAGCATTTTCACAGCCCCTCTACTTATCTTATTGGTTATTTTCATTACTAACTATCACTTTCAGAGCATGTTTGGGTCCCTGTGCCATGTAATTAGGTAACTCCTCTGCTTGTATAAGTTGAAGCATAGAAGCAGCTTCCAATGATAAGTCAATTGCCAAGTCCTTGAACACTAGTGATACACATCCATTGAAAATGTATAGATAGATAGATAAATATATAGAATTATAGATACATAAATCAGGGATGTGTAAGATTTTAGCACTCACAACATTTAATATTTTTTTTATTGAATAACTTATTCTAAAATTAGCTCACTACAGATAGATACAAAAATAGGATATATGTAGTGAGGTAGACATTTTTTATGGGAGAAATAAACATAAATTATTAGATACGATAATAAATGGTGAAGATTAAAACTAAATAGAGTTTTTTTTTTATAAAAAAATTCATATTGATTTTTAACTGTTTACTTGACTATTCATGTTTAATTGTATATATGAATTCAATTTACTCTTTAGAATGTTATGACATTGGTAAATGACATTATTTTTTAAACTTGTATTATATATATGAAACATTAGTTTTAACTTTTACCTATGTTAAAAAAGAATTAGAATGTTATGACATAATTGATAAATGACCTTGTTTTTTAAATTTATGTTAGAATGCATATAAAAAATTATATATTAAGAGATATTAGTTTCTTAAATAAATCTAAATATATTAAGAGATTAGTTTTTAACCGTGATCCAATGTTATTTTTTTTACGCTTCAATGCTTCATATAAAAAAATGACTTTCACACTAGTAATAACATTTAATACATTAGATTTTGGGTTTCCATGGTTGTCGCCAAAGGTCAAAAGCACACTTCCATGGTTGCCAAGTGTGTTTTGTTGATTTCTATTGTCGGGGTTGGATCAGAAACCATGTGAAAAGTAGTTGCAGGTCCATGATGAACTATTGAAAATTAAAAGTCCTAGTGCGACCGGATTCCACTAATTATAAGCGGTTTTTTTAGGGTTAATGCAGATTTTCACGTGCCAATACTTTGTCCATGAAGTTAAAAACATGATTGAGTTTGTGTTGATCAACGAATAAAATTGATTTTATATAATTATTTCTAAATAAAATTGATTTTGAAATGACTTAATTTATGTTTTAATGTTAAGAAATATTAACGATATTCTCTCTAAAATACTTTCTGTGTTATTTAGTTGAAATTAAAGACGAACCATCCTGAAAAATCAGAATTCAGTATTTATAGTTGAAAAAAAAGAAGAAAGAATCGTGCCCCCTCTGCATAGAATAGGAATACTGTCTTTATGGTATTTGAGGCATTCACGTAATATAATGGCCAGAATGCAAAATATATTTGTAACTTTAAGTAAAATTTGAATCAACATATTAATTACTACCATTGGTATTTAATATTTATAAAATTGTTAGCACCGCTTTGAGAAGGACCAGTGTTAGTACAAATGTTTTATAAATGCTTTGCAATTTTTAATGTATAGTTGGTATTTTGTATTGACTCCTTAGATAACTTTTTTCAATATTTATTTGTGATGATGTTTGAAAAATAATAATTAAATTGTTAATGTATGACAACTTAAACAATTGTTTTTATTCTTTAAAAGAAATCAATAGTTTTGATCCATCTCAGCCTACTCATATGCCAAAAGCTTTGGATTGATGTTTCACATTCTAACTTCTAAGCTTGATGAGCAACATTAAAATGTAGAACTCAGTAGAAGAATTCATCAAAGAATAAATGAATCCTATTATTTATTTATTTGAAAATGGAAAAAAGAATTTTATTAAGACAAAAGTAATTAGAAATAAGCACAAGATGTATAAATGAATGCTATTAATATAGAGAGTGATCATGGATTACATCCATACATATATATATAGAGAGAGAGAGAGATACTTTGACTATTTAATTATGTTGAAAAGAAGGTTATAAAGACATTTGTTACACAAAAATTACAAAAGAGTATATCAAATAAAAAAAAACTAAAGAATATCATGATCTTGAAGAAAAAAATAGTCATTGTTGTTAAATCCACCCCCCCCCCCCCCCGAATTTTTTCTGGTTGCGTCCCTTTTTGATGAATTTTACTTTTTATTAAGTGATAGAAAAAGAGTATTGTTAACATTTCTCTTAAATATTTTTGTTCTAAATGCAAGCTAGTAATAAAATTTCATAAAACATTTTATGTAATATAAAAATTATTTAAATTTGTTTCAATTTAAAATCAATTTGTCAACGTCAAATTTGTGAAAAATAATTTAATATTGTTTTAGATGGTATTTGAATGTGATTTTAGAGAATCAAAATACATTGAATCATGTGTTTATTTTTTTTTTCACCACTTGATTCTGCTTAACCCAGGGTTGTCTTGATGTACCAAGGCATTGTGAATAAGGGTGCATGGATGCAAGAGCTTTCATGGTCTCTGTTGAGCAGAATGTGTTACAAGTTTCCTGGGACATTGCTTAATGACCATAGAGAACTATGAGTTTCACTATATGTTATTTCCTTTATAAACTACTTCAAGGGGCTAATACTTTCTGTTGTCAACGCCCCTTGAATATTTTAATATTTCACATTTCAGAAATATGTTTAATATTTCACATTTAATGTATGTTTGGTTTTCGTTAGGGAGCCTCCCAACAGTTGAATTCAAAGTTTTGAATTTCTATTTTTTATAAAATGTATATAAGAATATTTTTTTATTCAACCTTACGTTAAATCAAAGACACTTTTAGAAAATGTGAAGAAAAAATTTTCAATTTTAAATTTATTCTCCCCTATCCCCTTAAGATGAAACTCTAGACTTCGCCTTTGTTGGCTCCCAAATACCCATAAAAAATACTAAGGTGCAAGTGATTTTGTCAACATAGAGTTCAATTAACTTATGTTACAATTTCAATTTATGCTAGTATCCACGAGTGAGGGCCACCATCAGCACCAATGTTTTTAAATAGCCAGACTAATTAGTTTAGGTGATGACCAAAAAAGCATTGATATTATTTTCCAAAAAGAAAAATCTACGAATACTAAATGCACCATCATCATGCACTTTAACTCCGTTGAATCTAAAGTACATTCAAGACAAAGAAAAAGATAACATTTCGATCGGTTGCAATGAATGCATTTTTTTTCAACTTTTAGAAAATGATATTAGATCATAATAGTAAGTGTTAAATATACTTTTATTTTAGTCTTTATAAATAGGATACTTTTTTTTTATCTTTAATCCCTAAAAAATAAATCTTCTTATTTTTTTTTCTATCATTCACTTATAGAAATGTGTCAAATGTGGTTCTTGTTCTTTTAGAAAAATTGTCTTCTTTTGATCCATCTTTTATGAAAATAATGATCATATATGACATTTTTATGAATAAGAGATAAAAAAGATTATTTTTTTGAGAGATTAAAAATAAGCATGATCCTATTTATAATAAGGACTAAAAATATATTTAATTTTATAATAAATTGAAAACTTTTGCATAGAGTACAGAGATGACGCATTGCTAAATGATTTGGCCTTCTATGTTAGCTTACCTCATGTGACGGTTATTTAAACCATTTACTGTAAAAATAACGGTTAGATTTTATATAGACCCACCTTTTGTATTATGTTGCAATGCATAAAAGAAGTTGAAATTACAGTCTGTGAGGAATAAAATGCATGCACATAATGTGCTACACAAAAGGACAAGTTTGTTGAAGCATCAATGGTTGTTTATACATGGCTATCAATTTAAATAGAAATAGGGCCCATCAAGCCTATAATGGAGTTGTGATTTGTGTTGTTATATGAATGATCTCTTTGCTTAAACAAACAATCAGTTGGCAATCACATGGCATGTTTTATGTTTATTAAGCTCCCCATTAGACTAGCTATTCCATTGAGGAAACAAAACTTTGGGATTTGGCCCATTAACTTCCCTTATTCTCTATTTAATTAGCTTTTTTTACTAGATATTATCACCAAGCAAATTCCCCTCTATTGGTAATTCTTACATGTTGTGAAGGGTCACATGTATCATTCCAGTGCATGTGTGAAATTTCTTAGCCTCACGTGGTTAATTCACTAGCTAGGGAGGATATATATATATCCTCACTACGACCATTCCTCTACGACTCTATCTATATAGCAATGTAAATTTTGTCTCCTCAAAAATTTCAAACTTGTGATTTGGACATATCTATTGTATCCAACTCCTGTGAACATGCTTATTTGTCTGCATTTGAAGGTAGCATGAAATGTTGGTATTGGAGGATCTAATTTAGAGAGAAGAGTAAGTGCAAGCATGTTTGTACATCCAAAACGGATTTGGGCCTTGTACATCCATGATGTTATGATACTATTGCTAAGTCAAGGGTTAGGGTGCCATAAATGGACCATAAAAAGAGGTCAATAAGCTTTAGCCTCTATATCGATACCATACCTTGACAAAAAAGAAAAATGATTATAGACTATTTATTTAGACCAAAAGAAAAAAAAAAGATGGTTGATTAAAAATTTAAAGGCTAAAATCTCAACTTTATAATTTATTTTAGATGTATATGTATCTTATTATAATTTTAATCGTTTACATCACTGATGATTATTATTATTATTATTATTATTACTATTATTATTATTATTATTATTATTATTTTCTAAATTGCATTCAATAACTTAGGTGAGTCAAATTGGGCCCAAATGTCTTACAGTCTTGTCCCAAATTGGTGGATTTAAAGAAATTTTGAAATAACCTAAAATAAGAATTTATCTTAATTATAATTATACCATGAATTTGATTTTAGGGTATTTTCCAAAAAAATTCTACTAACCACCCCTTTCATTATGAAAAGGATTATCTAACTAGAATGTATCCGAATTATCCTTTTCATAGTAAAAGAGAATGTTGACAAAAGTTTTTTGAGGTGCTTGAAATTTTAGCCTTAATTTTTAATAAATGTTCCTACCAAAATAGTTCTTAAGTTGGTCCATAATCTAGACTAGCAATTCATTATAAACATAAATCAAGTTACTTAATTATAATTAAACTTAAATTTTAAAAATTAACTTTAACCAAACTCTACTTTTCAATTATAATCCGAACACACACTAGTTCTTCTCATATATTCTATGATACTATCGAGAATACCAAAGTTACGAACCTTGAATACAACATCGATTCTCTGGCCATGGAGCTTACCAATGAGGAGTTGGCAGAAATTTCTAAAGAATTTGAAAACAAGCATTCTTTTGATAATTATTTAAAGAGAACTAGCAACACATTTTTTACATACAATCTCTTCTATTGACTGAAATTTATTAAAGAGAATTGCACAAGTATTTATCAAACTAAAAGGCAAGTCTAAACAGAACTCAAGTTAACACTTCCCCAGCATAACCGTATGATACTTAGCTGCAGAAACGAGTATAACAATATAAACTGTGATTCACAATTGTCACAAAAAGATGACAATGATATACCCCCTCCATTACTTATCCAAAAAAGTATGTAACTATTGCTAAAACACCATCTTGTTAAATGCCTTTACATGGAAAATTTCCTAACATGACAAGTTAATTCATTTCTGGAATCCATACCATGAGATCAATGATATTTTCATATTAGTGATATGAGTGTAGCGTACAATGATTTTGAAGACTATATATAATTCCTTTGCAAGAACCCACCATGTATACATTTAGGAGCTTCTATATGTTAGGAATAATTCAAAGGTTGAAAGTTAGTTAGTTAGTTACCTATTAAGGGACTTAGTTGAGTTAGTTACTCCTAACTAATGTTTGTTACTTGCTATATAAGCAAGTTCATCATCTTGGATAATGTGTATTGCAGAAACTTGATATATGTAGCTTATTCATTCAATTGTGTGCTTAGTTAATTGAATGTATTTTACTGAGTGAGTTCATCATGGTATCAAGAACTGTGAGATCCTACACTGGTGAGGAATGCTAGCTAGAGAGTCTTGATTGCTTTCAAGGAAGTGTGTCTTCTTCTTGAGAGATTCTTTTTGTTTCTCTCGCAAGTTCTGTGCATTGAATCTCCTTCTTCACCATTCTTTTCGTGAGTTAGTTACTCCTAACTAATGTTTGCTACTTGCTATATAAGCAAGTTCATCATCTTGGATAATGTGTATTGCAGAAACTTGATATATGTAGCTTATTCATTCAATTGTGTGCTTAGTTAATTGAATGTATTTTACTGAGTGAGTTCATCATGGTATCAAGAACTGTGAGATCCTACACTGGTGAGGAATGCTAGCTAGAGAGTCTTGATTGCTTTCAAGGAAGTGTGTCTTCTTCTTGAGAGATTCTTTTTGTTTCTCTCGCAAGTTCTGTGCATTGAATCTCCTTCTTCACCATTCTTTTCGTGAGTTAGTTACTCCTAACTAATGTTTGCTACTTGCTATATAAGCAAGTTCATCATCTTGGATAATGTGTATTGCAGAAACTTGATATATGTAGCTTATTCATTCAATTGTGTGCTTAGTTAATTGAATGTATTTTACTGAGTGAGTTCATCATGGTATCAAGAACTGTGAGATCCTACACTGGTGAGGAATGCTAGCTAGAGAGTCTTGATTGCTTTCAAGGAAGTGTGTCTTCTTCTTGAGAGATTCTTTTTGTTTCTCTCGCAAGTTCTGTGCATTGAATCTCCTTCTTCACCATTCTTTTCATGAGGTGTTGTGGCTGAGTGAGAGGTCTTATTAGAAGAACAATTGAGGGAGAGGTGATGTGGACTTTGGAATCTTATTTCCAAAAGGAGAGGCTGATGCAGAACTAGAATTGGTTAGATATTTTGATTCGGAGTAGTGTGGAGACAAAAGTGATAGGAAAAACACAATAGGTTGCATCTTCTTCTTTGGAAGAGCACCAATCTCTTGGTCCTCCACAAAGGAACCGGTTGTAGCACTCTCTTCTTGTGAAATAGAGTACATTGCAGCCTCAGGAACTGCATGTCAAGTAATATGGCTAGATGTCTTGATGAAAGAATTGCAAGTGAAGAGTAAAAGCAAGGTAAAGCTGGTGGACAAAAAATCAGCCATTGATTTGGCAAGGCATCCAGCATCTCATGGAAAGAACAAGCATATAGAAATCAGGTTTCATTTTTTAAGAGACCAAATCAGCAATGAGAAGCTGTAACTAAAGCACTGTAGAACAGAAATTCAGTTGGCAGATATCTTTACGAAAGCTCTGAAGTTAGAAATGTTTTGGGAGTTAAGGGATTTGATTGGAGTTGCATGTGTAAATGCATCTTTGAATTAAGGAGGAGTGTTAGAAATAATTCAAAAGTTGAAAGTTAGGTAGTTAGTTACCTATTAAGGGAGTTAGTTACTCCTAACTAATGTTTGTTTCTTGCTATATAAGCAAGTTCATCATCTTGTATAATGTGTATTGCAAAAACTTAATATATGTAGCTTATTCATTCAATTGTGTGCTTAGTTTTTTGAATGTATTTTACTGAGTTCATCATTGTACGCAGAGCGGGACAATGTTGAAGACTATGTACATCTGCAGAATCATCCTCTTCTTCCTCTATGCCTACAGAATTTTAGAATTCGGTGGCTAGCTTAAAATGAATTTAATTTTGGATTGGAAATGAGAGAGAACCAAGCCTTAGACACACATTTTAAATGTGAAGTGAGATCCATTAAAATATATTTTTCTCAATATATTTTAGTGAATAATAAAAAATGTTCATATGTCGAAAAACAAATATTTTGCCAGTATTGTTTCTGAAAAAAATATAAGAAAAAAAATTAAGGATCCGTCTAATTTATTAAAAATATAATACTGAACGGGATAAGAAAAGCAACATAATACAAATATACAAGTTACAAAACATTTTTTTATCTTGTATATCGTTTGATAAATAATGACCCATACAAGTAAAATAATATAAGTTTGTTGAAATACCTAATATTAATTTTCTTAATATAATTTTTTATCAAATTTAATATGTTTATCGAAATAAAAAAAGAGAAATTAGAATAAAAAAATTATATTTTTTCTTTTTAAAATAATTACGTTGGTTAGTTATTATTTTCTGTTATTAAAGAGATAAAAATATAAATGTATGTATCATTTTAATATTTTGCACTTAGACAAAGAAAATTGTCAGATAATTTTTTGAGTAACAAAGATTAAAATTTTTGTGTTGTCCTCCTATGTTTGTTTGGTTTGTGTTAGCTAATTTTTCTTTTTGAAATCAAATATGGATTTATTGTGTACATTACCATAATTTTTACGGATTGACCCTAAGAAACAATAGAAAAATAGGTTGACTTTTTCTAATGTTAAATCATCTGGTCACTTGTTCATTGCATAACCAAAAAACTTTATGATTGATACTACGTGGAGCATCACAATGGGTGTCACGGATACACGAACTAGGTAGATGAATATGGGTCAAAGACTCAACTTCCAACGACCCACTGTGTCCACGCACTGCTTTTTTCCGTTGTAGACATGTAACCCATGTTGCACCATTAATTTGTATATTCAATAGTACTGCTAGTATGTTTCATTTTCACACTTGTCCACGATTCATTTAAATTCAAATACAAGTACCCATATATCTCAGCTTTGTTTGCTTTCTTTCTAGTGTAATCCCCTCCCTCCCATTCTCTTTTGACTTTCAAAAATGGCCTTTGCAAGTGTCATAGCCATTGTTGCATTTCTTCTTCTACAACCTCTTTCAACTACTTCTGACTTCCTTTCTCCTTTGCTTTCTCCCATCTTTGGTTTGTACCCATTTCTTCTTTACTCTTTTTTGTTGGATTTCCTTATTGGGGTGTTATATGTTTGTTGATTTTGCATTTCCTGGCTTTAGATTTATAGTGTTCATCTAAGGATTTGGATGGATCTTTAAATGACAAGATAGTAGATATGGTTCTTGCATGCAAAAAAAAAATTGTGTATTTTGATAAACATTTCTTGTTGATCCAAATCCTTCATAAAAGGGTCTTTTCAAGTTTTCTTTTTAATTATTTCGGCTTGGGAATTCTAGATTGCTTTTATATGATGTTTTGTTTTGTTTTCATGTGAGATGGGTTCAGATGATGTCTGCAAAGAAGTGGAATGTGGAAAAGGAACATGTAAACCTTCCAAGAACAGCACTTTCTTGTTTGAATGCGAGTGTCATCAGGGTTGGAAACAGAGTCTTTCCAATGATGATGATGAGTCAAGCTTGAAGTTTCTTCCTTGCATCGTTCCCAATTGTAAGCAAAGAACTCTCTTTATTATGTTCACTAATCACTATCATTTTGTTGATTTAATCTTGACACTGCCTCTAACACGAAAAATTATTGATGAACTATACTTACTAACATAGTAGCACTCTATCACATGGCAATTTTGCAAAGCACATTATGTTGTTCCTTTTCTTCTTGGTGTCTATGTTATTTGACTGATTGGTGAAATTGTCTACCTTTTAGATGTAAAGAATGAAAAGTGTATATGTAACTTGCAAATTGATTGCTGCTTTATTGAATTCAAAGTGGCTGTTATATTATATAGCCTTTACTTACAACGCTTAACAAAATGCTACAAAATAGCTCAGGTACAACTAAGTGATTCTCAACAGTTGAAAATTAAAAAGCAACAGAATCCTAGATATTATTAAAAACAAACAAAAGTTAAACTCGTAACTTATATAGCCACAGACTGTAACAGCAAGTTAGACTCCAAATTGTAACAGCAAAGACCTCTTCATCATTAGAAGTAAGGGGATTAACTGTAGTAAAAGAGGGTAGCGAGATAACTTGGTGGAAATTTTACCAAGAAGGATAAAGTGTCTGCTTGAAGGGTGTAGAAATTTTCTTTGTAAAGTTGGCCCCTATCAGCTAGAGCTGTCCCTGGCTAATATGATAGGCAAATAATATTTGGACAATGTGAAGTAACACCTGGTGAGAGAGAGATAAAAAAAGAGAAAAAATATACGAATAAGAGAAAAATATAAGAATTATAGATGATATAATGTGACGGTAATTAGGATGACAGATTGTAGAGAGGAATGATGATAGGTGTTAGATAGGTATTTGAAAAAATTGGGTGTTTAAAAATCATTGCTCAATGTGTTAGAGAAATGGAAACATAAAATAAATGATTTTCTATGTGATATGGAAAAAATTTGGTGAACGCCTCTTGCCCTATCCATACTAGCATAAGAAAAGAAAGAGAAAAAAAAAAGTAATAGATGTGATACAAAAGGACAAATATCTCATATAGAAAAAAAAAATAAGAAAGATGTACATCAAATTCATGTATTAAATAAAAAATTAAATGCATTTAATGTCCTAAATAAAACTCAATTTTTTGAAACTTTAGTGGGATTTAGAATTCTTATTCTTTATATAAGTATTAAATGAAAAAAATAAATACAATTAATTCTTCAAAATTTTCTAAATATTTACACACTTTTTCTTATTGCATAATTTTCAAGATAATTAATCTTAACACGGTGGTTACAATTTATTTTTAACTTATTATATGTTTAGCAGGTGTCACATGGAATCGTACAACTTACTAATAAATGACAACATGATTAGCATACTTTCTTTTTAACACATTTTTTATTGATTAAAATCCATGTGGCTGTTACTAATTTGGGAATAAAATAAGACTAGCCTAATGGAAAATGAGACCTACATAAATTTCATCAAGAAAGTGTGTTAGAGTGAAACTAGCAGTATTAGTCATTAGAGAGAACTTACTAATAACATTTCTCTTAAAAAGTATTTCATTGTTTCATATGCTGAAAGATTTGCATGATATCTTCTGTAGGTACATTGGACTACTCTTGCTCCAAAGCCCCTGCCCCTGTTCAAGAAAAGGCAACAAAGTCCAATGAGTCAATTTTTTATGGTAATTGAAAGATATATAACATGCATGATCATATTTCAATTTGATATTTTTTCTTATGAGATATCAATAGCATTTTGTTCATCAGTGCGTTATTGTAGCTTGCCACTGGGTTGATTGTGGAGGTGGCTCATGCAACAAGACATCCATGTTCTCCTATAATTGTGAATGTGATGCTGGCTATTACAATCTTCTAAATGTCACTGCCTTCCCTTGCTTCAGAGAATGTAAGATTACAAACCTCATTCATAGTAAATGATGTCATTTGCTTTAAGGGAATAATATGTTCTATGATTGATGTTGATGCAAAAAAATAAGGTTTTGACCTCTATGTTCACATTTTGTACCACTAAGTAGTTGTAGATAATTTACTTAAGATTTGAAATTTTTGTGTTTAAGGTTCTCTTGGCATGGGTTGCTCTGAACTTGGAATATCAATGACAAACTCATCTACTTCCACACCACCAGCTTTGAATGACAACATTAAGAATGAGGGTAAGTTCACAAATGTATGGCTAACTCAGCATTTGGTTTTTCCTTATCTTTGCTCATCAAACAGGTCTTTATATGAGACTATGCATACATGTTGTTCTTTCCAAAATCCCCAGAGAAACTGAAATTTGATCAATTAATAGACCTGCATAAACAGTTGAAAATTCAAGGCATGAACTTGGTCATATGGTTATCAAAATTGTCATTCCGTTATTTATAGGTTAAAAAAACAAAAAATTTGATGTAAAATAATTTAGTGATTATTTTTTAGAGATTTTGGAAAGAAAAAAATATAAGTTAATTTATATTTATTTACTATCATAAATATCACTTAAAAAAATTATGATAAGTTATTCAAAAATAGTTTTTAATTACAATAAATATTATTCTTTTCAGCTTTTGATAATTTTGTAAAGATGAAACAAACGTATCAAAAGTATGCATTAGTATTTATTGAGAAAAAAAGTTATTTTTTTATAAAAAATGTAACAACGGACCTTATATAAGATTTTTTCTAACTTAAAATCAGAAATTAACTTGTCAAGCTATATACTGTATGTTCTAGCCATGTTATGGCAGTGTGTAATGCTAATTGCTTCTGTGATATACATTTTTGAGTTATGTGAATGTGAATCTAAACACACAACTAATTCTAATCATGTCGTGTACACGAGATAATTTCTTTTGTCTTTTGTTATTTAATATTTTGGGTTTATCAGGTAGCGCGATTCTACAAGGAAGCTTTTTTTGGCTGGTCATGCTAATTATGTTTATGGCAAAGCTTCAATTACAATAGGATAATTGCTGGTTGATTTTAGCAGTATGTCATTTTATGCTATTAATTTGGCCAGGGAGTAATTAAGGCATCACATCAGGGTTTAATACATGTCAGTTTTAGTTACTATTTATATCTAGTACCATGATTTGTCCTTGTTTTCTTAATTCTCTTTATATAATTAGTCCAGAGAATATTAATGTGATGATTGAGGATGAAGACAGCATATAATGAATCACCTACGCTAGTGTTAAGAATAGTTTTTTTTTTTTCCTTTTTATGATAAGAATGAAAGACAATATCAAAGAATATATAATATTTATGTATTTAGTTTAATCAATTGAACTAGATGTTTTTAGTGTATTAAGTATAGTTTGATAATATGATTGGATCAACACTATACCTATCTAATTTCAAAGCCCAATTTTTCAACCATGACTTAACATCCAAGTTTTTCATCTGTGTACCAACCAATGTACTAGTTTTTCCAATGCCTTAAGTTTGTCAAAGAACTCACCTTCATTCACATTTCGCATCACTGTTATCTTTTAACACTCATCTTTTATTAGTAGGAATTGATACAAAATCACAAAATTTGGTAAGTTATTTCTTATTACATAAATCTCATTCATGATTTTATAGTTTTGACTACTAAATTTTAAGAAATGGTAAAAAAAAAAAAAACGTGTTAAAGCATTCTAGCGCGCGCGCGCGCGCACATATATATATATATATATATATATATATATATATATTGTTATTTGTAGGATAAAACATGTTTTTTTGTCTCTTAAAATATTTTAAAACTCAGTTTTAATTTCTATTATAACAAGTTTTTATTTCCTATATTTTACTAGTATCACCTGTTTTTAGTCTTCTTTTTTTTACACGTAAAAATAAAAAATATCAAAATTTACAACAACTTGTGCACTTGCTCGATTAACTCAATTATATCCTTGATACCTTTCTAGGAATTAAAATCAAATTTTGAGATATAGTTTTATTCTTTTAAAATCTCAATAGAACTTCAATTAATAGACCTACCTTAAACAGTTGAAAACCCAAACTTCTTTTATATTCTTTCTTTCTTATGGTATAAATATTGTCCTATTGTTATCGAAATTGCAATTAGGACTGCTTTTCTAACTTATTGATGGAAATCAACTTGTGATTTGTGAAGCTATATATTGTTCTTGGCGTGTTTGTACACACAAAAAAATGTTCATGTTGTGACAGTGTATAATCCTAATACCATGTACACCTGATAATTCATTCCTTTCCCCTTTTTTTATTTAAAATTTTGGGGGTTTCATCAGGTAGCTCAATTCTACAAGGAAGTTCCCTTTGGTTGATCATGCTAATTATGTTCGTGGCAAAGCTCCATTTGCAAATAGGACAAGTTTTGAATGGTTTTAGCAGTATCTCATTTTATTGTATTAATTTATACTGGTGTTCATATAAATAAGGCATCACATCAGAGTTAATACATGACAGTTTTAGTTATTATATGTGTCTAGTTCACGATATGTCCTTTTTTATTTCATTAGAGTTAAACAATTATTCCAGAGTATATTAATGTGATGATTGAGGGTCTTGTAGCTTTTGTGCTTCCCAAGTGTCACGAAATTGTATATTTGTTTGATTTTATTTTCATGCAACTTGCGTAGGTGCTAGAATTTCTCTACAAGTATTAATGTAAATGGAGCCCAGGAGGAAAAAAATGGAAGAGATGTTAACGGAAAATGATTTCTAAGAAAATTACAATTTAGTGGTGGAGGAAAATGGTAGAACTGAAAATGTTTTCTAAGAAAATGACAATTTAGTTCAACACATATTTCACTTTAACTCATAAATACATTTTCTAATAATTAAATATTAATGATTTTAATAACAAAAAGTCTTAAAAAATTCAAGTTAACTTCTTTGACTTTGGAACTAGAACTATTATTTCTCATTGAAAAAAATAAAATACTCCTTAAGTTATATGTCCACTTCTAAAAGCAAATTTGTTTTTTTTTTATTGATCTGTCTATTTAAAAGTTTGAGGTAATGTTAATTGTTATCTTAATAATTAAACTCTTATCTTTACATAATTTTTAAATACATTAAACACTTATTATAAACAAAAGAATAGTGGCCATATAAGAAAACTAAAAACGCAGTAAAAAAATAATAAGAAAAATAAAAAATAACTAACATAAGGACAATGACTATATTTCTTAATTTGTTTGTTATCCTCTTAAGTGGATAGATAAATACCTCAAACAAAAAGTGGATAAACAAAAAGAAAAGGAATATTTTTTTATGAGCAAAAGAAATGGAATATACGTGTGAGAATAAGTTAAACCATTTGTTAGGACCTACAGTAGCCTATACTGGACTTAAATAAGTTAGATTAATTAGACATACTTACAAAATAAGTGTAGATACTTTTTTTTTCAAAATATTTAGTTAAGAAGTTCCACTTTAAGGCACATGAGAAGTCTTTTAAACTTAATAAGCCAACTTATTAAAAATATAACACATTACATTACATATAATATAAAATTCAAAAAAAAAAAATTATAGCACATTATGTACAATACAAAAGACATGGAGTCAGATAAAAATATAACAGATTATATTACATACAATACAAAAATTCAAATAAAAAATCTTAAACTATTAGCCCCATACAACGCATGGCCCAAGTCAAAATATAGTATAAATAATATTATAAACAAATATCATTATGTAGGCATACAATAATTAGTGAAGAATTTATAATCTTGAGCTAGTAGGGACAATCTATTTAAAAAATAAAATTAACAATAACTATTATTCATATATGAAGATAAAAGACACAAATATTAAATACAGAGGAGTCATATACATCAAAATAGGAGGGCAACATAAGTAAAATTTAAGAATACACAAATTTGTAAAATTTGTCTATCCTCGTATACATACAGGTTTGTCGCTGATAACAACAATATTTGTAGTTTTCAAATTATACATGATTTGTAGGTGTTTCAATTGAACTCTTCATTCTGAAGAATCTGGAATGTGGGAGTGTATGATCTGCACTCTGTTGAATAAAGTAAGCATCCAAATTCCAAATATGTTGCATTCATTCATTTTTTTTTCCATTCTTAATAAGTATAATAAATAAGGTAGAAAGTATATACATTACAAGTTCAAATATTATTATGTTATGGCTGCATTCATATGAGATATACATTACCAACCTATGATCTTATAGGAGATATAAGATTAGTCTAGAGGTGAAGGAAAAAAAGGAAGAGAGGAGAGATTACAAGTTTAAATATCCCACTAACAAACTAATAATACTAACAATTAATATTTGTCGATACAAAAATAAAACAAAACGATGATCTTATAAGTTATAACATGATTCCTTTTTTATCATCATATAGTTGTTAACTAAATTGTTGACGGTTGTCATGATCCACCTAATCTCTTAGGGTTTGTTTAGGGGTTTTTTTAATTTTGAGTTTCAAAACTTTTAAAAATAACTAGTTTTTAGTTTTAGTTTCAAAAAAAATTTAAATCAGTTTTTAAAATATGATTAGTTTTAAATAAACTCATTTTGAAAGTCATGTTATATTAAAATTAGTTTAAGAGCATTTTTATATGGTGGTGATGTCAATAGCAATATCGACGATAGAGATATTGTGGTGGTCGCAATGACAATGATGGTGGTGGAGGTGGCATTGGTGGTGATACAAATGGTGGTAACAATGACGATATGGTGGTGATAGTAGTGTTGGTGGTGACAGTCAATGGTGGCAACATTGGTGGTGGTGGTGGTGACGGAGGTGATATTAGTGGTGGTAGCAACGACATTTGTGGTGGTGGTGATGAAGGTAGTGGTAACAATGTCAATAGTGGTAGTGGTGGCAGTGTTGGAGGTGGTATTGTTGGTAGTGATGGTAGTGACAATGATGGTAGTAGTAGTGATAACAATGTCGGTGGTAATGGTGATGTCAATGACAACAATGGTGGCAATGACAATAGTATTATGGTGATACCAAGTGGTGGCGGTGTGGTGGTTGTGGTAGGCGGTGATGGAGGTGATATTGTTAGTAGTGATGATGACAATGACAGTGACAGTGACATTGATAGTGGTGGTGGTGGTAGCAATATTGGTGGCGACAATGATGATAATGACGATGGTGTTGGTGATGACACCAAGTGGTGGTGGTGATAGTGGTGATAATAACGATAGTGATGACACTAATGATGGTGGTGGTAGTAGCAACGGTGGAAGTGGTGGCGGTGGTAACAATCCGTTCTGATGATGACAACAATGGTGATGCTGGTGGTGGCAATGACAGACATGGTATTATAGTGATGGCGTTGGCAGTGGCAATGGTGGCGACAATGGTGGTGATGATGATAGTGGTGATGGCAACAAAAAATATTATTGTCAAATGTGAGAAATGTGTATTTTTTTAAACTAAACCAAATTCATAACCTTTTTTTATTTTGAAAATAAGCATAAAAATATTTCGATGATTTAAAAATCATTTTTGCCTAACACATGTTGTTTTAAAAATTCCATTTAAAACCCAAAAATAAAAAACTCACAACTATTCCAAACAGACCCTTAGTGATTTCTTCTTTGTCCAACATCACATTAATTGCTCAAATAATAACAAAGGAAGTAACTATTTACTTCCTTCATCTCAAAATAAATATCGTTTTAAGCTATTTTACACAAACAAATAAAAACTAATATCTAGATAAAAAGAAGAATGATTTTAAAAAACTAACCTTAGTATTGATATTACATTGAAAAACTAATGTAATACTTATTATAGATATTAAGTAATACTTATTAGGAGTATTATCTAAAGGAAAAAAATTAATATTACATTAAAAAAGTAATTGCAATACTTATTTTGAACCATATTTTTTGCCAAATGCGACAATTATTTTGGAGCAAAGAAGTAATATAAATGAGTTTGATAACCTAAAATCCTGGATATGAATATGATGTGCTTCAGATTAGATCATAAATCTTGTGGTATTGGTAGCTTCGTTTCAATCACTCTTAGAACGAAATATTGTTGCAGATTTTTTTAGCTGGCCAATAGTCACACTCACAAGTTACCTGTGGTTGTGGGTTTACACACTTCATTTTCCAACATCTTGGGGGTTATGATTATGAATGAGTGTATGGGTAACTGCCCAAGGTCTATTGCAGATTCTTACAGTCCTAGCCCCTTCAGTAAAAAGATAAATATATAAATTTGTATTTGAAGATGTTATTTACTAACTTTACTTAACTAGCATAGTAAAAAGACAGGTTACACAAGGACAACCACGAGGTAGGGGGTATAGTATAGTATTAAAATTCAATTACATTCTAAATTCTCTATTCTCACATGAACATTTCAAAATATAACCCGTTACAATTAAAATGCAAATGGCATAAAAGCTATAATCTTGATTTATTGTCCACAACTAGAAAATGAGTACATAACGCTACCTAGCTCTAGGTAGATACATATCTACAGAAAGTCTTGAAATAGAACAGAAAAGAGGAGAAAATTGACAGACTAAAATCATTCCAATGACTTGAGCAGCCTAAATAACGCAGCTGCCTCTCTAATCCGTGAAAACTCGATGCAAAACGCTTGAACTTCAATGAAGAGATCTTTGACTGCAAGTTTGATCATCACTAAAATCAATGACATGCTTCCACTTTCACTTTCTTCTTGTGTTCCATTAAATATACAAATATTGCATTCAACTCTCAATAGCAAACAACAAATAAGAAACCCAAAGAAACCAGGCAAAATTACCTCTACTGTTATTTTAAAGGAGATTAAAATACAAGAGATAAGATATCCTCAAAAAACTAATCAAAGAAAAGACAAAAAAACTAAGCGTGAAACATGTAATACTGCATGACAATCTCTCAGAAGAAATACAAAGACCGTCCCCTAAAAAGTCCTTGGTCACAGAATCTAAGTGCACCAGTCAATCCTGAATAAACTCCAAAGTTAAAAGTCGAGCAGAGAAAATACTAGTGTTTCTTTACAACCAAACACTCCAAACAACCACAAATTGAGCAGAAATCCTTTTAGAACCACAAATTGAACTTCACTTTTGTGCCTTCAACAAAGAACTTATCATTTAAAATATTATCTACAACAGTTTAAACAAATTCTGAACATGTTCAAGTGTGCTATTTCCACACCCTCTTTTATCACCAATTGTGTAATTTATCCAGAGTAAAACTAGTTACTAACAAACAATTTATCTTCTTTTCTTTTCTTTACTAGGGACCTACATTTTTTAAAGACAATAATGTTACAATTCAATAATGTCCCAACTGGGTAAACTCACCATTAATAATGTTGTTCCGAATGAGGCTTTGCAGAAAAACACAGACAAGTCTCACAAGCCGGTTCTGCATGTATTTATCCTGAGAAAAAAAAAGTAGAAATCAGAGATGTTAATTATGGGGGGAAAAGCAATAGCATAGTCATATTATGAAATGCAAAGAGAGAAATGGTTACTAAATTGGATCATTATTGCAATTATTTAGTATCTGAGTGACATGAATATAAAATCCAGCTAAAAAATTATATCAATGGTTGTTATGCAAATTTTACACCAAAGTTCATTGCCAATGACTTTTGGACATGTGGAAATAATAAGGTACTTTGGCATACATATGCAGGTGGTTAGATAAGGGCAGTTATCCTATAAGAACAAATGTATTTGCATGCATGCATTGTGCATTCATGTGGATACATTTCTGTCCAGATTAAAGAATACTGTACTGGAGTCAACTGGTTGTCTTGAGTTAAACCTTAAACTCTTGCAATTTTGGGTAGACAAAACAAGTTATCTCATAGTCAAACTCTTTTCTAGATAAACTTTGGTAAATTCATTAAACCCATATAAACTTGCATAAAATCAAATGTTATCATCAAGTTTAAATCAAATGTTTGTTGTGCAGAAAATAAAGGCTTACCTTGATGCCCACACAGGATGCTATACAATTAGTTATGTACATGTGAATGAATTGAGACGGTAGTTCAACTGCTGTTGTAAGCCTGTTCACAACTTCCATTGAATGTAGACTCATGTCCATATTGACAAGTACTGTGAAGTATCTGTATCCATAAATAAGCAAATAGAAATAAAGAAAATAATAGCGATAGGGCAATGTATGTACTAAAGCACAGATAATATAATAGAGGAAAAATGCATACTCTGCTATTTCTGGAGAATTTATCAACTTAGTGAGAACATCAACTGCAATAAGGGGATTGTTTTCCACCAGGTCCTGATAAAAAAATGAGAATAAACATCAAGACCTAACTTGGTCATTGATTCATCAAAAAGATTACAAAAACACTTACTGGCAACTTTCTTGGTGTCAGTCCACAGTGATATACAAGCTTTGGATCATTTGCCAGCTCCACAAGGACTTGCTGGATTACAAGGAAATCAAGATCATATTCTTCATTAAACATTTGACAAAATAAGAACTAAGGTACAGATACACTTTTGACACTGCAATGTGATGCAATCTGTAACAACTAGCAAGGAATATATGTGCTATTATAGAAAAAAAGAGTCTTCCAATGGTTTACTCAGCTTTCCTTAAAATCCCAACCTAAAAGGAAATCTTTTTTTGTAACAAATCAATCAGGAGACCCATCACGTAATCTAATTTCTACATAAAAACTTGCAGGTTTGGATGCCATACAAGCCACAAGGTTTTCATTACCTTGATGTGTTACAGTGAGGTGCTAGTTCAGAATTAGTTCATCTGTCCCTAATTGTTCAGTGTAAAGAGCATGCTCCATTTATCCTTAACAGAGATGCTCCTACAATGTTTCATCTTCTATCAAATCAAATAATAATAATAATAATAATCACCTCTTGCTGTGCAGGCGCAAGGGCTCCCTTCAGAGCTTTTGCAATTAAGTCCCTTACTGCAGCCCCTCTGCTGGTATCAACACACATACCATAGTCCCACATAAGTTCATGATTGTCATCAGGATTGAGCCAAACTAGCTGAAAAGGAATTCACAGTATAAATAGCTTGAATAATTAAGACTCAAGAATCAAATATTGCAGTACCTCCCCATCAAGTATCGGCAGCCTTGGTGGAAGGGGTCTGATCCAGTGAGGACTTAATCCTTCCAATGAAAGATTTGACAACAACCCAACTATTGCCTCATCTTTATCTCCGGCACCATGTTTAGGTTTTGTTCCAGGTCGCAGATCAAACCTATAAATGGGTCGTTATAATAATTTAGAGCATCTGAACTTTGAATTGATACTCTAAATTAGCTATAGGAAACCATTGAAGGGACGGAAAAAACAAAGTAAAATTTAATAAAAAGCTATATTAATTTGTCAATCCACTGCATGGGGCCATACTCTAGTGAGTCTGCATCACAACTTGGGGGAACATCTGGGTCTGGGACTACATTTTTTACAGAACCATCTTTAAACAAGCAGCGATATGGTTCTAGATGAACTTTATCAGAAAACTGCTGCTTCAACTGATCTAGTGGAGGGAACTCCTGGAATCAGAGAGGATAAATAAGTATAGAAATCCTAAACCAAGGGAAGGACTATCCTGAGACATTTGAAAAGGCAGTGATACATCTCAGGAAAGTTAGATATTATGGAAGGACAATATTGGATATGTTATGGGTAAGGACTTTGCATATCTATAAGTAACTTACATGTAATGACTGATCAAATCCTTTCACATAATCTGATGCAGACTGTTTAAGAAACTGCAATTCTCCAGGAAAAGAAAAACACCTCAGAAATTACAAACCACTAAAAATAAACACCTAATGAAAGAGATAGAATAAGGAAGATCAACAGCAAACAATTAGATGCATGTTGAAGGTGAAACAAGCGACAGAATCTTAAACTGAAAATATGTTACAAAGAAATGTTTAACCAACAAACAACATTCCATTCACAAAAATTTCAATTTAAAACAAATTTAATGGCCAAAAAGTGGATAGATTTTTATCAAGGAATTTTTTAGGAGAGAAGAAGGCAAAGGCAACATGGAAGGAGGATTAGAACTCCAATAGACAAATATGAGTCAAAAGAAACAAGCTGAAAGGAAAAAAGATTAGAACAATCAAAATCAGCATTCTCTTATAATTACAAAATGAGCCAACAACAAGTCAAATAGACTCCCTTAAGAAAACAATTTCCAATATCATACAACTTCTGATTAAAATTTCTCTAAAATCTTGCTCTGCTAATTCCACACTTGACTAAGTGGCTTTTGCAGAGTACCAATAACAGTATTACATGTCAAAACTTGCAACTGGCTGATAACAATACCTATAAATAACCTCTTCCCAGCCTATGTTCAAAGAAATTGTACCTAATAATAGCTAACAAGAAATGATGTTTATAAGATAGGATGTTGAACTAAAAAAAAACATCATTATGTAGAAGAAATAAAAAGATAACGTGTATGAATAGAATTAGACAATGAAACAGAATATAACCTCTTTCCCACTGTTGGAGCTATCAAGACCTAGTAGCTGTAGAATAAATGCCCTCTCAACTTTTTCGGACCCTTCATTACAGGAAGCCTGTAGCCAAGAAATTATCCTTATCTCAACAGTCATATAACACAATAACATAAAATGTAGAGAGAAAAAGCACAGTCCAACTTATTACTTATTCATATAGAGATGAAAAATGATGCAATATCAATTGCTTATCATTAACCTTTCATGATTGTTTCAGCTAAGATTTCCATTAAGAGTTCCAAAAGGCATTTGGCTGAAGAGAAACCCACAACAACAAACACTCAACATATTTCAGCAGGCAAGGTTGGCTACATAAACCGACTAACACTACTAACTCTGTCAATATCTAGATTTCAATAATACCATTTGTGCAGGGTTTTTTTAAATGGTTTATCCTAATGTTTTCTTAGCTATTCCGCTCCCCTCTAATTGGACTATCTTCCCATTCATCCACTTTTCTTACTCGCATGGTAGTCAACTCGCTAGTTTGAACCATTAACTGCTGGAGTATACTACTGTTTAGCATACTGAATTCTGTTAGTTAGTTAGTCAGTTATTTTCTGTTGTAAATAACCAACTGTAGTATCCTAGAAATAGCAATCAGTTGTATCTCTAAACACATATATCAATAATAATTTTTTCTCAGATCCCTCTCAATTCTCTACCTGTTGTACCCTTTTAACATAAACTTTCTGCCCCATAGGCCATAGTGACCAAATTGTGCTAATTCACAATAAACTCGCCATCTCTTATGGTAAACTTGGTTCAAATTCAGCTCGCACAAACTCGTGCTTATGGATGAATTAGTTAGTTTCACTTTTTTTTATAGACTGTATGTCCATAAGTAACTCAATTGTAATTCAGATGAAATATAGTTAGTTCTATTTTGTCAGAATTTCTGATTTGAGAAACACAGTAGAAAATTACTCTGCAGAAAGAATGTTAGATTTCCATATTGGTATAATATTTTAATCACAAACTTTTCATTCATCAACATCTGGAGCATGTAGGGAGGCATAAATGCAGTGCCGTACAGATCCATTTATTATTGACAATAGTTTAACTAGTTTCAATGACAAAACCTTATTCTAAGGTGCCTGCTCATAGTTCTTATTCATCGTGTTTTTGTTAAGGAATCACATCCTTCTCTAGCATTCAAAAACCGGTTCTAACTTCAAAGAAAAGAATTAGACATGCAAAAAAGTTTCAACAAGTACAACAACAATAATAAGTGCTTACATTTACAATAAAGCTTATGAAGGGATTTGAAGCCGGTTTCTGGGATGAATAAGCCTCAACTAGCAGAGCAAAAGCTATTAACCGCTCAGTGGTGCTGAGCACCTTATTGTCCTGCCCACAAAGATTCCAATTAGACAACATTCAACACTATTTCCAATCAAATAACAGGGTAACAAAAATAAAATAAACACACACATATGCCAGAATCTCTATCTAACGAAAAAAAAATCACAAACCCCCATCCCAAAAAATGAAAATCTTCAATTCAACAACATTTCCACCTAATAATTTAAATCCCTAAAAAATGGCATGCCAGAATCAGTATCTAATGGGAATCCAATAAGGTACAAGATTTGTTATAGAAAAACCCTAGAAGTTGAATTGTGAGTGGGAAACGAAAAACCCTAAACGGAAAAAGAAAGGGATTTCACCTGCAATAGGATGAGGAGATAGGAAGAGAGAGTGAAATGGCGGGTGGAAGGGATTGCAGCGTTGAATTGGGAGAGGATCTCATGGAGCGAACGTTGCTCTGCTCTGAGGAGAGAGTAAAGTGTTTGCGATTCTTCGGCACTCAACCTCCGAATGCTCATCTTCAATATTAGTTAGGGTTTCACTCCAAGTCATAAACCAACGAACCAACGCGATTTCTAGGTTCTGCTCTCCCTTCTGTTATCTATCACTTAACACCATGAACAACAACAACAGCAACAACAGCCAAAGCAAATCAAATCATTAAAATTGCAATATTTATTTTTACTTTATCGGACACCATTTACTTTAATTTTCATATGTTGAATTAATAAATATCGTATAAATTTACGTTTTATTTTATCAACCAATTAAAAAAAATTCGTTGACGCACCTCTTCAATTAATTATTGTAAAAGTCTTCAAATGATAGCCAGAAGGATATTCATGTACCCTATGAAAATTGAAAATTTTGGTTAAAAAAATCAAATATTGAACAACTTGAAATTTTTTATTACTCGGATAGGAGTTTAGATTTAATTTTTAAAATCAATCCTATTTAAACCAATTCATATATTATTTCTTTTTTTTTTCAAGATTCTTTCTCTTTCTTGTTGCTCTTTTTTTTTAATAAGTTATATTATATTCAATAAAAAAAAAACAAAAAAATGATTTTATTTTCTAAGACTAACTATTCTTAATAAGAAACAAGATATGTTTAAATTTGATTTTCATCCTCCATTTTTTAAAAGATTATTTAAGTCATTTCGTTTTTAAAGTTGTTCATCTTCACTTGTCAAATTCTGACTAATTTTATTGAATCCGAGAATTTCTTCATTTTTGGTCCACATCTCGTACACTCTGGTCTTGTTCTCATAGCACAGACATATCCTCCCATTACAAATTGTCTTTCAGATTCAGCAGCTAAATCACACGCATTTGAAACGCAACACATGTCTCACTGCCAACCTCAACAAATTTCTCCGCCAACAGTTATACTTAATTGTGCAAAATATAAATAGAGAAAATATTTAAAAGATTTGAAATGATCGTAAATAAATAAACCAGATCTTTTATATAACACTGTAAATGTGAGATTGATTAAAAGTCCGGGTGTCATTGTGCGTTTCCAGAATTTAGAAATAACAATCTCTAGTACGTACAATAACACTTATTTAAATGAGATTTTAATAAAAATAAAAAAGAAATGAAGGTGGGGATAGCAGTTCCTGTGGCTGTTTGTTTCAATTCTTAAAACTAAGTATTATGGTATTATTGAGTAGAAAGACAGGTAGATATTATGTTGGAGAAGAAAAGACATGGATCACAAAGCCTTTATTTACGGCATTGGTTGAATAATGGATCCCATCCCAAATTCAACTTGAACAGTGCGTATAGCAGCCTGACTTTGAATTATTAGAGCTATCATTCAACACTGAATCAATACTATGATGTGGTCCTCAAATTAGATCACAAAATTCATCATGTCCCTTCTCCAATCCTAGGATAGTCATCTCTTTCACTCTTATTTCTTTCTACTCTCTAATATGATTTGTTTAGAGACTGAAATAATATGAACTATTTCTTTATTTAATAATTAGACTGAACCCATTATATGAACTTATCTCATAACAACCATTTTATAACCTCTGCAAATGCACGGAGTTTTTATATACTACAATAATTTAATTATATACATTAAAATTACTTTTCATATTTTCTAATGAATCCAATTAATATATAAATATAAAATAATAATTAATACAATTGAATTCAAAATTTTAAAAATAATGTAACTTAACATAAAATATGATTCAATTTAAATTTGAATTTGAATATAATAATAATAATAATATTTCTTTCTTTTTCCCTTTAATTTACCTTTATCACTTCACCTAAATTGTTGAACAATAGTTTTATTCATGTGTTTAGAGAACTTTATATATATATTACGAGAGTAAACATATGAGAGTGAAAGGATTAAATCTAAATTGCATAACTATAAATGGATGATTGAGATTTAATGTTAAAAATTCAAATGACTTTTTAAGTAGTCATATGACATTAAATCTTGATAATTCATGTTTGATTACACGGTCTAAATTTAATTCTCTTACTTTTATGTAAAATAGTTTCCCCTCATATGATATGTCCTCTATATGAGGGCAAATCTTATGAGAGAAAAATCTTATATGAAAATGAGAAGATTAAATCTTAATTGTATAATCATAAATGAATGGTTAAGATTTAATGTCAAAAAGTCACATAACTTTTTAAAAATCCACATAACTTTTTTAAGTGGTCACATCATAACATTAAATCTTGATCGTTCATATTTGATTATATAGTTTAGATTTAACTCTCATATAAAATAATTTTCTCTCATATGACATATCCTCTATGAAGGCATATTTTATGAGAGAAATCATCTTATATGAGAGTGAGGATTAAATCTAAACCGAATAATCATAAAATGAAATGTTAAGAAAAAAATCACATGACTTTAAACTCACATGAATATATCTTCCAAAGACGGGTGTGTTTTGACTTTTGCGAGTCTCTCTTTATTTCAATCATGATGTGAATTGCAAGAGTGCAAATTGTTTCTTATATATCTTTCATTGGAACATATTTGTCATTGTTCTTTGAATTGAGATGTTAATGGTTTTATAAATATTATGAAGTTGATGATAAGAAATATTCTATTTTAGATATAGCTAGCAAACATTATTTTAGTCATGCACTCTAGCTTCATTGCTATATGTTGCTACATATCCTTGGCACTAGGATGTGGTGTAGGATAATGCTAGAAAATGGAAAAACAAAGTTATGTTATTATATTCCAAGTGATATGTTATGGTTTAAGTCTCTTGAACAATAGAATTGTCCCCAATGTTATGTTTTCTAATACACTGCATAATGTCTAGTTTTTACTTCATTTTATATCTCCTCTTTGTTTTGTGCAATAAGATGTTATCTTTAATCATAATTAGTCTATTGAACTATGAATTGCCTTAGCATTAACTTAGTAACTTTGTGTGTTCTATGATTTTTACATGGCATACTTCCATATATAAATATTTTGTACTCGCATAAGTTTAGTAGACTTGCTTACATTGAATAGGTGTTCAAGGAAACACACATTAAGAAAAAGGACAACACCTAGGTAGATAAGGGATCAAAGCAAACCTATGTAAGTTAACATGCTATATAAATTATTTAATTTTTTAGTAAAAAATTAACTTTGACTGACTGTTTTTTTTCCATTTAATTTGGGAGACTTTATGAAGAAATTGTAGGAAGGCTCCACTAGTGGGACGCATGCCATTAACCTTGCATCAAGAGTTAAATTGTGGGGTAATGTTGTTGGAAGCAAGTCTTGGGGACGTCTTTATAAGGCTAGAGACATGTCCTCCCATTATATATTTGGTATGGAATCACTAACCCTGATGCCACGAGCATCTTGTAGGAGCACATCATCTCAAGACATTCCCCAAAGTGGGCAAAACAAATTTCACAAGCAAACGAAAGATCTCAAAAAATTGAGGAACAAATGATGGAGTAGCAAGAACAAAATCAAAAGACACAAGAGGAGATGCTTAACACTATTAGGAAACTTGCAACAGCTATGGGTGACCTCACCAAGTGGCTTCAATCTAGTTGTTATTGTCATCTCTCCAGGCTACGAAGAAAACTTTGATAATGATGTTCAATACATACCTAGTCATTAGAGACATAACACTTGTAATATCTCATGAGTGTCGACTTCTCGTCGACTCACACTCTACAATGTTTCACACAATGACATTTCGCTCAACATCTTTGTGGATTATAACCCTCTGTAAGTAGTCTTTTCGAGACCTTGACATTTTGCTTCGATTGCTTTCAGAATCATTGATTGTCTCACAAACTTACATGAGACTTTTCAGCATACTTTGTCTCCACTCACACGTTTGTTGGAAAACTTCCCAGAAGATCACTCATATCATAACTATTTCAAGACACGTTTAACTGTGGAATTCTTAAGTGATAAGTTATTGACAAATAGATGCATCTTGTTAACATAGGTAATATCAATTAATTCTTTTAAGTCATCATCACTTGCACTTGTACAGTCTCGTAC
The DNA here is from genome assembly GCF_000004515.6 of Glycine max. Taxonomy (NCBI): domain Eukaryota; kingdom Viridiplantae; phylum Streptophyta; class Magnoliopsida; order Fabales; family Fabaceae; genus Glycine; species Glycine max. The sequence continues at coordinate 353,992 of NC_038246.2, read as the reverse complement.
CTGTAGAACCTTGGATCCTTCTCATTGTTGTGTGATTCATTCAGGATGTTACAACATTTTTTTTTTATTATGACCTACTATCATATTTATATGGGGTTTTTTTTTATACTTCATAGTAGCACTTCAATCGTTTTTTTTTTTACTTATTAACACTTACATGGATTTTTATTATGACTTAGGAGCTCTACTGTGAAGTGTTATTATGAGTCATGATGGAAATGAAATATTTTGTTATTTATTAATTTTTTATTTAAACATATATTGTTTTTAAATTGTTTGTGTTTGAAATTAATGGATATATATAGGTATTGATAATTTCGTAAATAAAAAAATTTTAATAAATATAATTACCGAAAGCTAAACCCTCTAGAAAATCTACTATATTATCAAAGAATTAATCGTTTATATTTCAATAGATTTGGTCAACGGTAAAAAGTCCATTGTAATACATATAACTTATCTCATTGTAATACAATTAAATCCACTATATTACTCGAGTTAATTATATCGAACTTAGCTCACAATATTATTGATGACTTTTTCAAAGTCGTCGATAACATTTATCGATGAGGTTTTTATAGAGAAACAATAAATCGTTTGAAGTAGTTATTTTAGATTAAAGTGGATTTTTAGCTCATTGTTATAGTGAATATTTTTGTAGTCCTAGAAATCAATTCCTAGCATAAAACTAAACACACGTTATCCTATACATGATTAAAAAAGTTTGTGACTCAAATCTCTGGCCATCCTCATTAATTTGCAAGTAGCAAAACTTGATCCATATCATAAATAACATAACTCCATCTGCTAAGTGCAACTACCACCCTCCACCATCACTCATGACCTCATTCGGCGGCGTACGTCCCACCATTATTATTATATTTATGCATCAATTCACATCCAAAGTAGCTAGTTAGTGACTCCCCAAAACTATGTTTTATATATTCAACATATTTCAAGTTCAACCACACCCTAGCCCTTCATCATTTCCCCAGGTCCACTTCACTTAAGATACTTGCTATATGTGTACACCAAAAAGGAAAATTGTGGTGTAGAATACTCCCTTTGCATTTTGTAACCCATTAGTCATTTAGTATTTAATAATATGTCTCTCCCTCCCTCTCACTTTGAATTCGTGAGTGAATTATTGATGGGGCTTTGTTTCCATTCTTGGGTTTCTCTACATAAATACCCTTTCCTTTCTTTACGTCAATTTTCATTTTGATAAGAATAGGGCGTTCTTTTCAAAACTTGAACCAGTTCTAGCTTTCTTTTTGTTTCAAAAATTTAAGAGATACTCTCTTTGGACCCTTTATATCATTGCTTTATCGTTGTATCTAACAACTTTGATTGTTCACGGCAAAGCTTAAAAACGTCCCTTTTATTTGTGTAAATTTTATTTACGTGACATGGATAATGTTCAGTTTGAAATTTTTTTTCATGTTTATTCTTTTCAATTCAATTGATGGATTTTCAAATGTAACACTGACCCAATGATTAAAATAAAATTTAAAAAATATTTTACTTTATAATATAATAACTATATAATAAACTTTTTTTTATCAACATATATGAATTTCTTGTCAATGAGGCATCTTTCATTTATAAAATTTAATAACAAATATTTTTTTAGTAAACCTAAAGTTTATGCTTTAGTTATTTTATGTGGACTTTGGAACTTGTAACTACCTATGTCTATCTTTTGTGTTTCATCATGTTCCAATTTTGCTTGAATCCCATGCACTTTGTCTTTTCATTAAATAAGAAAAGATAAAAGCTAACACCTCGTGTAAAAAGATAATATGTTGGATAAAAAAATAGTACTAATAACAAAAATAATAAATCAATTATTAATTCAATAAAATCTATAAAAGAAACACATATAATGGACATAGACATAAAAAAGAATGTACATTTTAATTTTATATTTAAAATTTATTGAATTACATTATTTTACTTTTTGATGTGAATATAATAAATTCTAAATATTAATTTTTCTTTCTACTTATCATTTTTTAATTTTATGAAATGGGATATCCTATGTTTAATATTAATAAGATTTTGCCTATCGATTATAGCCAAAAGAAAATACACGCCGACGTAGGTCCATCCCACCATAGATGAACACAATGATGTCAAATATTTGTGAATATAATTAAAGACTGACCCTATTCCTAATTTAGGTAAGTGTGTGTTTTGATTACAATATTCACTTTGAGTATGGTGTTAGCTTAATAGCTTATATGGAATCTTTTGTTAGCAAAAGCATGCCCCCGTGGGTATCATGTCCCAAAGATTTAGGGTTATGATAATTATTCATTCTCTTCCCCATTGTTGAATCTAGAAAAGATTACCTCCTAAACCAACATCTTCCACTCCCTTCCATGAAGATTGAAGAATATTTCAAGGCGACGAAGATATGCACAATTTTTTTAACAATTATAATAAATTACAATATTATTAAATTAAAAGCAATCTATAGGACACTGTACCTTATTATTTTAAATTAAACATCATTTTTCAGATCATAAAAAAAACAACTTTTTCACCGCCCCAATTTTACAATGTTGTCGAATTCCGGTGAATGAAGCTAGTGCAATTATATTTTTTTTTAAAAGGTGAAAGATCTTAAGTTAAATTCTTTATTAGATGAAAATCTTTAAATTAACTCAATTTTTGTTATTTTTCATCTATAAAAATTGCACGATTTGGATTTGAATTAAAAAAATCCAACATTAATAACAAGAATTCCACTGCATTTTGCAATTCCTTATTAAATGTTTAGTAATTTATCTGATATTGAAATATTCTATACAGAAAAAATCTTTTACTGAAATATTTGTTATATAATTAGAAAGAGAAAGAACATAAATAAGATTTCTCCATCTCCTAGCTAGAGTAAAGTTTATTTCTTCTCAGCTAAATTAAGCATAATTCCAAAACTACACATTCAAACCACATTTATTTTTTACCCTATTCCCTTTTACCTTTTCTTGTTCCAGTTTTTTCCTTGTTAACGCCAATCTTATTGTTAAATTACCATGCGATTAATCTAGTACAAGAATAGGATATTGTTCAAAACCAACTTTATGCATGCGTCAAGCACATTGTGATTGATATGTCATCTTCAAGTCAAATTAAGTCCCCCATAGTGTATACACATTTGTTGTGCTGGTGCTCCTAATCAAATATTCCACTTAAACCGTATTTGAAACTTGAAAAAGGATTGAAACTTGATATTTGCTCAATTGGGTTGTTGTTTCACCATCTTTGAACAGTACTAGGCCTCCATGCCATCCATGAAATGAGTTGTCTCCTATAATAAGAGATGAAAATCATTCTCCAATTAATCTTGTCCCTTGCTTGCTCACATTTATATATGTAGTTCTGTCCCATTATATTATACCTTTTTAATTAATTCTTCACATTTTGCTAATTAATCGCCCAATTGGAAGCATATGATCCATACTATACCTATATAAAAAATGGCCAATTGGGTTTGTTGAAAAGGAAATGGTGGTGACCACAATCGGGGAACTCCTTGCCTTTTTTTTTCTCCATGGGGAAGCTAGCTCTTGTCTAATTTGCACTTGTCTTATAAGCAACAAAGACATAGTGGTGACTAATCAATAGAGTGTAGATATAAAATTATATTATATTCTTGGTCAAATAGAATTATAACTTTGCATAATTTTACACGTATAACAGGGATAATTATTATTGTTAAATTCATACACAACCAATTCTAGTCTAAATACTGAATCTTCTTTTGTTTTTGCTCAGTTGGTGCAATCTTGTCCCCATGTCATTATATATCCTTCAATTTTCCAATCATCACATGATATAAATTACACCACTGTCAACCAATAACAATGTATTATTCCCATAAGAAATGGTACACTTGCTAACCAATAACAACGCATTATTCGCATAAGAAATGGTATACTTGTCTAAATCTCACACAAGTTGGATCAACAAACAAAGGTTTTGTCCTCCAATTTCATGTAGAATCCCCTCCACAAACCTTTGAGGCAATCGAAATATGTTAAATTTCATTTTAAAATTATTTAATATTAAGTGAAATTGTTTAATAGATATATTAGAAGTTTTAAAAACAATTCGTGACCATAATTTTAAACTTGATATCAAAGTTTTAATAGTTTCTTTTCTTTCATATATCAAATCATGACTACAATCAAGATCACATCAATTATATTTATTTGAAACTTTTCACAATATGCAAGATAACGAAAAAATTATTGATAGTGACCACAATAATAATATAAAATTTTATAATAGTATGTTTAAATAACTTCTAAAATTAATTTTGACCTCTCAAATTTATAGTAAAAAATTGAATAAGGTTAAACAAATATTTGTTACTTTCACTTCAACTTATTTTTTAAATTAATTAATTTTGATACAATTGAAAACTAATCCAAACAGATACTAAATATATAAATTATACCGGAGTAATTTAAAGTCCCATTAAAGCTTAAAGCTATCTAATTGGATCCATCAAGTTTATATAATTGGATCATGAAATTGGAAGCATTAATTAATTGAACGATATGCAGTTGAAGGTCCCATCAGGCTTTAAAGGCCAGAATTTTGGGTTTAGGAAGAATTTGCATAGGGATTATGAAAAGGTACGGACAGACTCCAACGACTATTCTCTTTAGCTAAACGTAGTAGTATCTTCTTTGTGTTAATGATGAAAACGAGGTTCTGATCACATTGGACCAACCTATATATGCATATGCAATCCACCCCACCACTTTAATCTTATATTCCCCTGGGTTTTAAAATATAACTCGTTTAAAATTGTTGTGCAGTTAATAAGAAAAATAATTAATTTATTAAATTTTATACAAATTATCAGTGATTTTTTCAATATATAATTTTATTTCTAATCAAATAGTGATCCTATTCATTTACTTCTATTATACAGAATTTTCATTAATAATAATAAATTATTATACAAACTTGATGAATTAAGATTTTTTCATGTGTTACTTGTGGAAAAATAAGTAATTTTTGGAATTAATCAATTGCACGAATGCATGAATAAATACTAATAGTTTAGGGAAAAAGAGTTCAAGAGAATTAAAAAGACTATCGTATTAATGCATGAAACATTGATTGATGATAATTTTGAAGAAAAAAAATTTAATGTAATATTGATTTTATAAAACGATTTATATTTTAGAATAATTTTTTTCTCTGATGTATATTTTGAAATGGAGAGAGTATGATATAGTATTTTGTAAAAGACACTTGTCTTTAGGATATTGATTAAGAAATGAAAATGATAAAATATTTATTGTGCTAATTGTAGGTAGGAGAACATAAAAAAAAAAGATAAACAATATAATTTTATATATTTTAATAAAAATATTTTCTTAATTATTTAATCAATATCGTAAGTACCCTAATTATTATTTTTTTTATGAAATATTACATTGTTAGTTAGTTCATGTGACTCGAAATGACCACATATCTCTTGGCATAAATTCGAATTCAAGAAGGCGCTGGGTTCAATCATGGTAGTACTTGTTTTGAATTAAAGTTGAAAGATCAACGAAGGGATTCAAATTCTGTACTTGGTATGGCAGTGTGTGCATACAGAATCCTCACTTCTGAGTGAAAGAGTTGAACTGAAACTTTAATAAGGAATTTTTTGTTGCAGGCTTTAGTTAGCTGCTTACTAATGTTCATAGGATATAGAATTTTTCCGTCTCAAAAAAAGGACAGAGAATTTTTCAATGAGTGAAAATTCACATTGACTTAGTGGTTATTATGATGATGATTTTTATATTTAATCATGATGACATCAATCATAAAGAATTGCAATGTTAGAGGCCACACTTTCCTTGAATGCCTTTGTGGTATCTAGCATAGCAGGGCAGAGTAATTGTATTTCTCTTTTCACGGATCAAATTTAGATATAGTATTTATTAACAAACACCTGATAGATAATAAACATATTTTCAAATACATGTACAATATGAAATAAATAAATATTATATATATAACCTTTAAAAATGTTATAATGATAATAAAAATGTAAATTAAAATATACAAAATTAGTTGTTAATTTGATATTTTATTTTTATAAAACAATTGATGACCTTCATTTAATTGATAAAATGCACTTTTAATATTGAGCAGCAATTATTAAAAAATATTAATTTGATTTGATTTTGAAGTTCATTAAACATGTATTACAAAATGAAGACAACAGCCAACATGCATGTAAGGTATATGAAGAGTGAGTATGTAAGATATTGGGCAATTTGTTATAGATTAAAAATAATAATTCTAATGTAATACAATGCAGTGATTATTTTTAAAACTTTAAAAAATAAATTTATTAATGTTGTTTACAATTATAAAAAATTATTTTAAAAAAAAATTAATTTTATAGAAGTTATTCAAAATAACGTTTGGTTTTAATTAGATTTACATTCTCTTCAGCTTCTTATTATTTTGAAAACTTAAATAAACGTATGAAAAAAATAAAAAAGTGTTTTTTATTTTTAAAAAAGTTATTCTTTTACAAAAAAAAATATTGTAACAAATGAAACATTATCTTGTTTGAAAAATGATTTTTTTTTCTTTCAATATGCATATAAATTGTAAGGAGTGTGCTAGTTGTTTACCGAGCGGATTGTGAACTGAAGGCACTCAAAGATGAATATTTGCTCTTCTCTAATCAGATTTTCTTAATATGCAAGAGTCGGGATTTGAGCAACTTACTCTAAGACAAACTATGTCAAATATGTATACTTTATATGAATTTAAAATATGGATTAAATTACTTTGTTAAAAACATGATATGATGTATTAGAATTGCGTGCATTGTAGTGAAAGTCTTTTTTGTCTATCTCATGCTTCATATACTAAGATTTCAATGGGACAAATTCTGGTGAATAATGAATAACAAGATGACAAAAAATACATTAGTTTTATTATTTAATAACCCTAGACACACTAGTCATAATTAAGTGTCCAAAACCTGTTATGAATTAATCACATTATTAATAAATTTAAAAATCATTAAATTAATTATGATATTAACTCATTTTTAACAAAACGAAATATTATAATTAATTACCACCCACATAAATTCATAACAAAATTCTAACACTTATAACTTATTTATGAAACTTTAGCCTATTGCCCCTCAGACACGGGCCAATCACTTGTTGTTGAGAATGAAAACTCATCTGTATAAATGAAAATAACATTATAAAATCATGTCAAACGTCATATTTGATAAAAAAAAATATTTGATAAGTAAAAAATTACTATTAAACTAACTTATTGAATTAAAAGCATTTGGTAAATTTAGTTATTAAACTAATTGATATGTGGAAAATGATATAAAAATATGTATTTATATGATTTGTACTCAATATTTTAAATTTTAAAGACATTAATATATATTTTTTTATAATTGATTTTATATATTTTATTTAATTTTGAACTATTATCTTTTTTTAAAATATTATTTTGCAAATATAAATATAAACTATTAAATAAATTATAAATTAACTAAAATGAGTTCAAATAACACACATTTCTAACTTGCTTTGGACTAAACATGGGTTCTGAATCCAAAATTAGTGTATGTCCATCAAAATGAACAAGCATAATGTACAAAGAATATCTATTTGTATATCTATATAGATAGATAGATATAATTTATTAATAATTAGACCAAACTGAAAAGTGTATTATCGATAAAGAATTTTTCAATTGAGAAAATCTATTGACTTGAAAAGCACACACAAATGAATGCACTATAAACAAAAATAGCAAAATATATAATTGATGATGCATGTTCAACATCCTACTTAATTATCTTAATGAAGTTCACCTCTAGAACTATTTATTAAAGGGAATTTTCAGTTTATAAGGCTTTAAAGCTCCTCTATTTTTTCCAAAAAATTTATAATTAAAGAAGAGTTAGCCCTTTTAAAAATTAAATAATTATTGCATTAAAAGTATCGATTTCTCGTGAGATTCAGCCTCGCATAAAGGTGGATTACTCTAGAACACAAAGCGGAAAGTTGCACCATAACAAAGATTTTGCTCCCCTAATTATGCCCAAAATTCAATGAAATACTAGTTGACTAGGAAGAGCAATGTTTATGTCATGTGGGCATAAGTGCCAAAAATGTTGGCATTAAAAGAAACAAAAAGTACAAACATTATCCAATTATTTCACCATTGTGCCCAACCAATTAACCCATTTACAGCCCCACATATTTGACCACGGAAATATTCCTTGCTGTTTGTATAGTTTTCATTGCCCTCCACAACATTAACATTCAAAGGGACAAAGGATGATGAATGAGGCTAAAAGAGACAAGTACTAGTAGCATTGAAGCAACATGGGAAATCCAAAATGGCAGAGCTTCAATTTACGTATAGAAGAAACAAAACAAAACAAAAAAGATTTTCACAAAAGGAGAAAATGGATAGTGAACAAAAAAAAAAAAAGGTGTTGGTATGTGAAGCTTTTAGGGGAGAAAAAAGTGAAAGGGGGGGAATGTTAAGATCAAATAAAAATAAAGGGCAACGCATTAAGGGGCACATTGAAATTGAATGCAATGCAGTGATTCAGTGAGTGGCTGAAGATTTTGTTACGGTAAAACGTATCTGTCAGGGACTCTCTTGTAATAACACAAACACAAAGACCTGAGTGAGAGGGACACAATCACAACACGCTTAGATGACACACTGGACCCACCTTACCCAGCCAGGGTCTGTTTCATACATTCTTCCTCATTTATTTTCCATATTTGAGGGTGACATTCAAATATTCAATAATGTTTGCATAATATATATTGAACAAAGGTTTTAATCTTAGTCCATTTAATATTCAGCCGTATCTTTTTCTCAATGTATTGGATTATTGATTTAGCTTACTCCATCTCCTTTTCTATTTCCTTTTCCAAATATTTTTCTTGTAGTTTTACCCTATTAGAAAATATTCTTAAACAATAATATTTTACTACTTGATTATTACATTAAACTAGTAGTTCACATGGAAAGTAATCACTTTACTAACTATAATATCATTACTTAATAATGATACTTAATAAAAGATACTAAAATAATGACGAACAATTGTTAAGGGATTAAAATGAATTTTCTAAAAAAATTATAAACTAAAAACATAATATATCAAAACATTTTCATGTGATTATTATGTGGGACTATGATATGATAGTCCACGTAATTACTAATGTGATTATCACACCACCATTTAATAGTGATGCTTGATAGCAAAAGGCCAAAAATTATCAATGGTATAGAAACTAAGATTAGTCATTTTTTTTTAGAAACTACAAGTAAAATTTGAAGAAATAAAATTAGAGATAAAAAATTAAACCATATTTTAAAATAAATAATATCATATTATACAAAATATTATTTATTAAATAAAAACTATTATTATCACACTCAGGGCCAATCTTAACATTTTAGGGGCCATGCTGGACAAAATAATAATAAACACCCTTTTATATATATATATATATATATATATATATATATATATATATATATATATATATATATATATATATTATATACCCTTTCTTCCTTCTCTATTTCTTTCGCTTATTCTGCTAGTCCTCTTCGTGTATGTGTGCTCTTTTGCAGAGGATATCCTATACTATAAATACGTGTACAAAACTAATAACAAGTTATAAAGTTAATAGTCATAAAATCAAATAAGTAATTGATTTTAATTCACTTAAATAAGATCTCAAATTTAAGTTTTATAGATAAAAAAATAAGGTTGAAAGAAGATAATTTCACTAAATAGGGGCAAATCCGGAAAAAAATTAAGAGAAATCATATATATCCTAGATAATTTTATAATAAAAATCTAGATTAACTATTTATTTCTACCTTTTTTAAAAAAAAACTACTTATTTGTAAGAAAAAAAATCTAAAATATATTAAAATAAATTTCAACGAAGGTCTTGTATAACTTAATATTTCTTTTTATTTTAACATCTTATTGGTAAATTATTAGGTGGTCTAAGACTACCACACCATTTATGGTCTTGATCAATAATTATATAATACATAGATCACTTAATATTTTAAATGATTAAAATCTCTTAAATTAAGAAATAACACAATTAATTCTTATTAGGTAGTTACTTAGTATATCTTTAATTTAATGAATATATTTAATTATCCATGTGTCACATGATTATTGATCGAAATCATAAATGACGTGGTGGTCTTGAATCTCTTACTAATTTCTTTTCATAATCACATTTTTTATATTCACAAGGCTCAAACTCAAAATCTTATTTGACGCCACGACTATGACTGAACCAATAATTTATTAGTGTACAACTTAATATTTGACTTATTTTTCTACAATCAAAGTCTTCAAATAAAAACAATTAATTTAATATTATAATATATATATATATATATATATAATAAAAATTCAAAAAACCAGCCCCCTCCCCTATACTTCGGTCTACTCCTGTCACTAAAATGATCAGTTACATTTTTCAACAAATATTAATCATTGATACTAATGATGGATACTCTATATCAATAAGATGGTAAAAAAAAGTCATAAAAGAAAAAGGAGGATAATATAACATGTTAAGATTAATAACATGCATGTGCTGGCATGGCCTTTGGTTGTTAAATTGTATCTATCTCTCCTTCATATACGTGCTTAACCCAAACCAGCTAGCAGATATGAGAAATGAAGACACAAATGATTCTTTCCAGCATACTTGATAGTAACAATGACTCGTTATTATTGTCCATCACTATTAATGTTTCTTACTATATATTCTATGGATTTGGTTTGGTCACAATCTGATTCTGTGCATTATGGTTACTTGTCTCGTGTCTATTGATATTTGATAGTGTCTTTGTCCGTGCACGAACAATTCGTGTAGGTACACATAGGTGTGTAGTTTTAGCTAAGAAATGACAAAAAATACTCATAGTCTCATACAGTTAAACTCGGCAGTTGACAACCGTCCAAATTTAACTTATAATTATACTAATTTGATTTTAATCTAAAAACATGTATAATTGTAAAATGCCACGTGTTATAATTTTTTTAATGAATTACTATAATATTTTTAGAATACAGAAAATTTTGAAAATTAACTATTAATCCAATCATAAATCCACATGTTTGTAGTATATTATGAATCACAACGTGTTTTAGATGTAATATCACATGCACAAATCAGTAACACTAGGGAAAAAAATAGATGAAGTGTCGCAAGATTGCCAGTATAAATAAAGTGACCTCCGGCTATAAATTAATAGAGAAACCTTTAGGTGTGAGACATTCCTAAAAGTCATTTTAATCAACTAATAATTTATTATTTAATTAACAAAAAATTATTTTATTAATATAAAGATGTTTAAAAAATAATTTTATTTCACTAATTTATAGGATTTTTTTTCCCGATATATATACCTGATCTAATATTTGACTATTTGTGCTTACAGTTTTTTTTATCCTCAATATTCTACTAAAATTCTTCATTAACTCTCTCCTTTAATTAATATTAAATATTTATTCAATAAAAATATTTACAATTACATAAAATATATTTTTTCTATAAAATAAAAACCATATAAACCTATATGTTTATGTTATGTTACGTTTACTTCTACTTTAATTGTATTTTTATTGAATACCTTTAATTCAATAAATTAACTTAATTTCCCATTAAGCTAAAAATTATTTATTTATTTATTATTTATTTATTATGCTAAATATAATAGTTACACTTCAACCAACATTAGTTAGTTCTAGAGAAGCTGAGCTCAAATACCATAAGCAATATCTTGGATTCAAGTTAGATTTCTTGATGAAAATTAATCATTTGATAAAATCAATTAATATCAAATGATTATATAATAACAAGTTTGCATCTAAAATAAAAATATCTTTGATTTTTTTTAACAGAATCAAAATAATTAATGCTGCATTAAACATTTTTTATTTGCTCACAGTAAATATCAATTTTTAGCGAATTTCTTTTTGGCCATTTTCTGTTTTTTATTTTATTTTAAGCAATTTTCTCAAGATCAATTGTAAGATTTATTTAGATAAGACGATAAAACACTTTACCAATTTTCTTGTTAGACCATCAATGATCAATCTATGTAGTCTCCTTTTCAAAACATTGATGTAAAGAGTGTAACCCTAACCCTCTCATAACGTGAGATATAGTTCTATTTAAAGGTGAAAACATACATTTTAATATATAATGTGTATATCATATAATTTAATGAGAGTTTGACAGTTGTAGTTATTAATGCAAACAAAATTCATCAAATGAAGTGTACTTTACACGTACGTATTGATGATAATGAAAAAAATATATATACTACCAAGCATGCATCAAAATCAACACTATTCCAATTTTCTGTTTCCACTCGTGTAGCAGGTGGACATTAAAGGCAATGTAAGCAGAAATATATTCAGCATTATTATAACTGTATATCTATATATCTTCTCCTTTTCAATATTTATTGTAATAAAGAAATTAAGAATGAAAAAGAAAGGCTCACTTTGCATGCATGGCATGATCACGAAGACAATATTATTCATCTATCTATCTAGGTATCACCCCAGAGAGAGGAATATTTCATTAATGGACAAGCTAGCCGGATGAACAGTTTTATACTTTTATTGATCGATGTTTCTAATCAGAACTCTGTCATGCTTACAACCTAATATGTCATCAGACACTTCTTCTTCATAGAACTGTAACATCATTGTCCCCTACTCTTTCCTTGCTAGGAACTCGTGACCAAGATAGATATATAATGAAGGATTTCATCAATGTAGTAGTAAATGCTATAATATTGATATGTCCTATGTAACTTCATACATTACATTTTTAATAGTGTCATATTCCTCGTGCAGAGGATTGATCATGTCTATAGTAATTAAAAACTGTGTCTTGCACCAAACTGAGATCAGTCATATATATAATCAGAGATCAGTAGTGAAGACCCTGTCAGAGGATTAAATTTACATATATGTGTGGTATTTTGTTTTCGGGATATGATTCACTTATTTGTTATATTAGGGCTGTAGAGTGAAATTTTGACCCTTTATAGATAAATTTTATATTTAAATCATAATTAATAACTTATCAAATTTAACTATATTTTTTTAACTTTCTAAGTAATAAGTTATCCTTACTTCATTTTTATATATAAGATTCAATTATCTAATTTATTAAAATTTAAAAATATTAATTTAATTGATAATAATAAATTTATCTTAAATTTATAATATTTTTTAAAATTATCCTTGTTATTAACATTTTTTTCTTTTCTAATAATTTGTCAATACATTCTCTTTATTTTTTAGTGAGAGATATTTCTAGTATAAAAATAATTAATATAATGAATATTATAGATTGAGTCTTAGAAAAAAAAAATATCATTTTAAATTTGAGTCTTATAAATAAGAATGGAAGAAGTATTATTTAAGGTTTTATAATTGATTAATTTCAACATCTACTTTATATATGATAGTATATTCAATTACTATTTTGAGGAGTGGTTTGCCCATTTTAGCCTAAATAAAAAGAACTACAAATTTTACTTAGAAAGAAATGTGTTTGAACTTTAGTGAAATTAATTTTGGGGGGATTAAATACTCATTTTAGTTTCTAGAAGTATGATGTGCTAACATATTGATTTTTAAAATATTAAAAATTTAAATTTAATTTTTGAATGTGAAAAGTGCAATAATTGTCTTCCTTGTTAACTTTCTTCCATTATCGCTAACATGCATGTCTATATGGAATCTCAGGTAATGACGTGGTAATCGACGTATTGTCATTCATGTACATGGTTGTCACATATTATTTATGTGACCAATGTGTGTCTAAAGATTGATTTTTTAATTCAATCTTTAAACTTAATAATTTGTTATCATTTTAGTCTCTAATTAAATTTAATCATTTACAAACATTTTGCTCCTTGAACTCAACAACGTACTATTATTTTGGTTCCTAAAAGCACTTTCAAATTTTCTATTAAGTCTCATGTTTCATATAAATTATTGGCATAGACATTATAATATTCTCACTTCTATTTTTATTCCTCATTTTTTCATTTTCATCTTACCAATTATGTCATTTAAATTATACTATATAAATGTGAAACTAATTTATAAGCGATTACATAACAATAGTTAGCGATTAAATCCAAGACATTGCTAACAAGATCCTATAAGGTTCCACACTAGACCTTCTACCAAAATCACATATTAATATTATCTTATATGCCATTAATATGTGTAGAATGTTAGATTAATTAATGAATCTATTTTATGGAATAACATTAATAACAAAAAGACAATTAAAAAAACTTGAGAATCACAAAAAGAGAGAAAATGAAATTGTTAGATCTATTTTCTTATGTACCCTTTTCATTGGGGAAAATGTAATACATCTTGTCCCTATTTTTTTTTTCAATCTTTGCATTTTTTAGATCATTGTTCACAGGTTGGGTATTAGAGGACATGACTCTCAGGTGACACATGAAACACGTGTCAATTATTCATTCTTTTGATCACGTTTGGAGTGTAGAGAATGAAAAAATTTAAAGATGAAGGAGGTGTGAGTGAGAAAGGTGACATAGGATCCATGTGATATGATCGATTAAAACATTAATTATCGATGATCAAAGTGAAAAAGGGTCAAGCATATCACAAAAATATAAACAATGAATGTTATTTTCACGAATTACGCACTACCCCAAGGTATATAGAGACATCATAGGATTTTAAATGTAATGGTTACTTGAGAGTGTTGAAGAAACTCTTTGAAATTTTTTAATTGAATAAAATGTAACTGCTTATAGATACTAGTCGTTATACAATGTTTATTAAGAGAAAAAATAGTTTTCAAAGATGTTTTGTGTTATTTTTCTATTAGAATTGATGTTTCACAATAAATAATAAACTTTGCATGCAAATGATGGATGTGAAAATCAAGATGAACTACAAAGTATGAAAGAAGTTAAAAATATAAGGGATATGAAATGTAGGAGTGTTATGGGTCAACCCATGACCCAACCCAATGGGTTGGGTTTTAAATGTCCGGATTGAACACGACCCAACCCAATTAAACATTAATTTTTAGTTCACATAGTTTATTAAATTATTAAATTAAATCACCCATGACATTTTTTTCTTTTTTAAGTTGTTGTTTTTATCTTTGTTTTTTTTTTATGTTTTCTCATGTTAATATGATATTTTATTTTTATATAGAATAAAAATATTTTACTAGTATTAAAATCATTAATTCTTTAGTCAAATATTGTCAAAATTTGATATTTTTAGTGCATTTAGACATTATATACTTTCAAAATTTAAGGAAAAAATAAATTATATCCTAAAAAAATTTAAATTTTACAAAGTATATTTTTTTAAAATATTGAGACACAATTAAACGAACCCGATCAAACACGTTCATGATCGGATTGAGTTGGATTGGATATGTAAAAAAAATTCACAAACCCAACCCGAAATTTTTTTATTGGGTTTGATGAAGGGTTTAGTCAAATTTGACCCAACTTAATTCATGAACACCCTTAATGGAATGGAAGTAAGCAAATATGGTGATGATTTACTAATAATTTACATACAACATACACATTGTGAGACTTAATTAAAAACTAAAAAATACTTCTAGAGACCAAAATGATCATTTGTGATTAAGTTCAAGAACCAAAATGTTAATAAGTGATTAAGCTAAAAAATTAAAGTAATAACTAATTATTAAAATCAAATAATAAATTGAAAAGTCAACTGTCATGTTATCGTCATTAGAAATGTCACATAAGGACGCATGTTAAAAATAAGAGAGAAGAGTTAACAACAAAATTAATATGTTAAGCTTTTTACACGGATAAAAACTAAATTGAAAATTTTGATTTTTGAGAAATTAATTTATCCGTACCTCAAATTTTCATGAGGAGCAAAATGGATATTTACTCATAATTTTGGCAATAACCAATCGGGTACTAAATAAACACGTTTTGTGTCGCCACTATTTTTGTTTTTGTCTGAGTTGGCATCAATAACAGAAGGAAGCAGGGAAGCAGAGTACCACAAGTCTGAGTGAGTGAATAATGTCCTACATCCAGCCTGGGACCCACCTCTTCACATTAACCATTCCTCTTTCATTCTTCACTTTCTCATTTGCAAAAGACAAATATATCTTCTTTACTTAGCCCACATCACACATTTTTCACCTCTCTCACTTTTTCCTTTCTTTTCCTTTTTAGTTTCAAATAGAAAAACAGGGTCCGAAGAAAGAAATATATATTAAATTTTTTATTTTTGGCAGAATATATTAAACTTATTTATTAATTATATGTATTATAAAAACACAAAATGTTTATTAAATTTTTGAATTATTCAAATAAATTTTATAATATTGGACAATTATCTTCCAGCAAACATCCTAAAGAGGTGCGGTGATTTGTTTTCTTTATGTGATTTAAGGAAATACAAACAAACTAGAAGAGAAACGCTTTCTCACTTTAACTCAGAAAAGGGTTCAAACCAAAGATGCTTTAGCTTTGTCCTGAACTGTTTGATTTTATTTACTCGGCCATAAAGTAGTTCGACTCATCTATAATGTTTTTTTTTTCCTTTTCAGAACTTGGAAGGAGAAAAAAAGGATCCATTTTTTACCAATCAGCTATGTAAGTATTCACAATTGCGAGCAAAACACCAAATATTATTATGTTGTATTGCCATTTATTGATTATTATATAATTATATAAATAGAATATTAAATCAATTATGATTTCAATTACTCTACTTATATAATCAACATGCTTTTTCCTCTCTCTTTTTTTTTTCTTTTGCCTTTATCAAAATTTCCCGTTTCTTTATATCTTTTAGTTTTTATTTACCTTTATTATATTAAAAGATACAAACCATAATGAGGAAAGCGTAGAGGCATTTAACATACTCCAAAGCCCCTTTGGAATGCCCATGCTACATATATACTTATAATTACTGGTGACGAGAGGTTAAAGAACTCATTCAGTTTTTTTTTTCTTTTAAAAAATGCATACTCAAGATCGGGGTTTAAAATATATAATTTTTCCCTTCTATTGACTATTGTGGTCATTTTGTTGATAAAGCCCAATTCTCATGTTATTTCGTTTGGGATTGGATGTAAAAGATTCAAATAAAGGCACTATTTCACAAAACATAAATATGATTAATGATAACATAAAAAAAATAAAATCTAAAATGTACTCGATGGCATAGTCGCCCAAGCATTAGATTATGGTTAAATTCGTTTTTTTTAATTTATTTATTTTATAGTCTTCTAATTTTTAAAGTCAATTCAATTTAATGTTTTTATCTAAATTACATTGACGGTAACAGGAAATATATATTTTGTAACAGAGTGTAATTTTTTAATATGATTGACTAAATTTAGATGATCAAATCAAAATGAATCAGATTTTAAAAATTAAAAGATTAAATTAAATTTAAAAAAAATTAGAGAACCAAATCAAACCTAAAAGAAAGACCTTATATTTTGAAATGTTATAAAATAAGTTAGCACCGATTTTTTAGAATTGATTTTATTAGATTTTAAGTATCTAAAAATAGTAAATTTTGTAGAGAAGAAAACCTTTGTTATACATATATTATTATGTAATAAATATGTAATTTATAATGAAAACTTCCCATTTTCAAAGGCTTAAAATCAGTTTTGAGTATCTCTACTAATAAATTTTTTAACTAAACAAATTAATTTTTAAAAAAAATTCTTCTAAAATTCGTCAAACTTATTCCCATAAAATTTAATTTGTACAAATATTTTTCTTTTAACAATCAAGATAACATATAACATTTTTTTACCAACATATGCAAAAGTAAAAAAATAAATATATATGTAAGTATTGTTAATTTAAATGCTTATAAAAGTTACACTGCAACTTAATAAATACTAGCTGGAAACAGAAACTATGTGGCTCAACTGTCAATTTCTTTTATTTTCTAGTTTTAAATTAAAAATTAAAAATAACTAAAAGATGTAAATAACTATCACATTGAATGATTTTATTTTTTCTGATAACGGTATTTTGGGAATTATTTTTTTTTTCTAATAAGCGTTTGATTTAAATGTATTTTTAAAAATAATCAAAGGGCAAAATGGTTTAAATAAATGTTTACATCAAATATAAATAATTTTTTATTAATGATTGTAGATTACGTTAAATTATAAGCATTCTTGTGGGAAAAAAAAGGAAATTACTAAATGCACTAGTATTTGTAAACAAAGCATGAAGGTCCAAACTTGTAATTTATGAAGAAAGTGTGGTAGGGAATAGTACTTGATAGGGAGGAATGGCATCGAGCAACAAGAGCCGTGGATGAAATCCCGACAAAGATCGACGGTGCTAAAATCTCTCCATGTTCTTTTAATAGAACTCCCTCTCACACATTCATTCAATAAAATCAAAACCTCTTCAATTTCATCTTTCTTCACCCGAAAATGGAAAAGGAGCGACCCGCATCATGGAGACCCGACCCGTTTCACGCACGGCCGCCGCCGCGCGACCCCATGGAGTTCCTGTCCCGGTCATGGAGCGCCTCCGCCCTCGAAGTTTCCAAGGCACTGTCGTCTCAACAGCTTCCACCTTCATCCAACAACAACGTTGTTTGTTATGTTAATAATTCTAATGCGTCTATAATACTCGAAGACATAGCTGGTGAAGTGGAAGAGTCTGCTGCAACTGTTTCTGGCAACCCTTTCTCCTTCGCTTCCTCTGAAACCTCTCAGATGATCATGGACCGCATCATGTCCCACTCCGTATGTTCCCTTACCCTCTCTTCTTCTCTTCCATTACTCACTTATGTTGTTATCTTCTGTATTTTGTTTATATACAAATAAATTAAGGGCAATCAAATTTAGTGACGGAAATTGTTCTTTTCTCACTAATTTTGGAATTACATGTTTTTTTTTTAAGAAATAGTTATAGAATTTTTTGTTATTAATTTTAGTTGGCCAAACTTAGTGACAAAGATATTTTTTCTTCACTAATTCTAAAACTACAAAAACTTTAATGACAAATATTTTTAAAATTACCTATAAATTATTTTTTTACCTAGTTTAAAAAAATGTTTTATTTTTTTCTTTTAGATTCATGAACTTATAAACTTTATTTTATAAACTCTTGTTGAACTTATTTATTTGTAAAATTTTCTGAGATCAACGACATTCATATGTTGTAAATGAGATTAGTTTGTCATCTATTAGAAGAGTAATGACAAAAAATAAACTTAATTTTAATGGAAACCCTTTCCTCTGATCTATATAAGTCCATTTTAGCTTTAAAGAAAAATTAAGACATAAGCTTAATTTGCATCACAATCAAGAAGCCTTCATTTTTGTTTGTGTGTGTTATGGACTTATGTTATGGTCAGAAACTGAAGCGAAATGGGTGGTTTTACTTTTGAGTTTGGTCAGCAGGAGGTATCACCACGCACCTCAGGAAGACTCTCTCACAGCAGTGGCCCTCTTAATGGCTCCCTAACAGATAGCCCTCCGGTTTCTCCTTCTGAAATTGACGATTTCAAGGTACTAGCTATGTCTCTCTCTATAAACCGACAACCATGTTGTTGCATGGGTTTTTTTTTTATTTTTTAATAATAGAGTTAAACTTTTTTTTTGGTTGGGTACAAAGCACGAACACTGGTATCACTGCACACTTGGAACCAACCATGATGCAGTTTCAGTTTCAGCTTTCTCTGTTACCAACAAAACAAATAACAAACTTGGATGACACCCGGAGAGACTCCCCCAGCTTTTTTCTCTTTTCAGTTTTCAATACAAACAAATAAACAAATACTTGTTTTATTTTGCTACTACCCATTAAAAAATCACTAAATTACAATAAAAGAGGCTAAAATTAGCCCTCCAAAAATACCATATTTTCTTTTCAGGCCCTCATGTCTGGGGTATTTCAATTATTTCTGTTCAGTTAAGAGTAACAAAAGCTTCACTTGTTTGTTTCCATTACAATTTTGGTTACAAGGTTATCCACAACCTGTTATTATTTCTGGTCCCCCTATTTGTCAAATTTGTTAACAAATAACAACACCAATCAAAACCATTCTTCTGATTCCTGAATATGCCTTAAAAAAATTTCCCTCTTGGGTTGCATTAATTGCTCATGGACCCCCTATGAAGGAAATTGGGAAAAGGGGTTGAACATAACCATAGCCATATGCCAAAATATTAATAAAAGATAAGTACTAGTACAGTTTTTTGGCACTGCCACATCAAGGTTGCTACTTGTTCTGTCTTACAGAACCGCAGAGCCTAAACGATCTTGGCATCTAAATTAAAAAAATTGTTTGTATCATTAATTTAGTTCTAAAATTTACCTATTTTTATTAATGTTTTAGTGATTTGTAAATAGACACAGAATTTTCACTTACACTACAAGATCGATATCCATTGTGGAACACAAAGTTTATGTTGCAATACAAATTGTTGGTTACTTATTTCTGTTGTTGTCGCTAAGAATGGCCCACCACATGCAATTTTCTGTGCAGTATAACCGTTCCAACAACAACCACAACACTGTCAACATGATTACCGGCTTGAATGGTCAATACTGGGGTGCCGGCGGCGCAGCTGCGGCCGCCGCCGCCGGAGGTGGCAAGACGGTGGGGAGGTGGCTGAAGGATAGGAAGGAAAAGAAGAAGGAGGAAACCAGGGCCCACAATGCTCAGCTTCACGCGGCGGTTTCCGTTGCCGGTGTTGCCGCCGCGGTGGCCGCCATCGCCGCCGCCACGGCCGCCTCGTCGGGCTCCAGGAAGGACGCGCAGATGGCGAAGACCGACATGGCGGTGGCGTCGGCGGCGACGCTGGTGGCGGCCCAGTGTGTGGAGGCTGCCGAGGCCATGGGAGCCGAGCGCGACCACCTGGCCTCGGTGGTAAGCTCCGCCGTGAACGTGAGGTCTGCCGGCGACATCACGACGTTGACGGCAGCTGCCGCCACAGGTATGTGCATGACAACTGAAACAAATGACATTTACTTTGATCAGTTGAATATGAAAATTTTGATATTATATCATCTATATTTATTTTGAATTTAACTTGAATGTACATAAATTTAAAGGGGCTTGGTTTAAAAAAATAAAATTTAAAGGGTCTATTTACGTGTAGGAGATTATTGATTTTATAATATTTTTTAATAAGGATAATAATTATTTAATATATATATATATATATATATGTGGTAATTTTTAATTAGTTATATTATATTGGATTAAACAATTTATTTTAATAAGGAATCTTGATCTTGATAAAAACTAAACTGTCGATACTGAGAACACACACCTAAGAATGCATTGAAATACTAATATTAATTGTTAATTTTCTCATTAATCACTTGAATGACTTATTTACTTACTTCACAATTAATCAAATTTAGAAGAACTAAATTCAAGTTCTTTAAATTGTTAGTCTATCAAAATTAAAGCCAATTAATTTTCTCCCTATTGTTCTTTTTTATTCCTTGTTTTATACTAGCATTTTGGTAATATATCCTGAAATAGAACAACTTTTTATTATTTTATTCTGATGTACATGCAATATTTTCAGGTAGCATTAGTTATTGTTTGTGAAAATGCATCAGTTTGTCTCTACGTGGGATTCTTTTTGTGGGTTTTTGGTGCTTTTACTGAGTATGTTGCTTGTGACTTGAATTTGCAGCTTTACGTGGGGCTGCCACGTTGAAAGCAAGGGTGCTTAAGGAGGTTTGGAACATAGCAGCTGTGATTCCCGTGGAGAAGAATTTGGGTGCTGGCGGTGGCAGCAATGCTAATGGTAATAGAAATGGTAGCAATGATAGTTCTAATAGTAGCTTCAGTGGTGAAATTGTACCAGAAGAAAATTTCTTGGGGATTTGTAGCAGAGAATTGCTAGCCAGAGGTTGTGAACTTCTCAAGCGCACTCGCACCGGTATACTTCCTGAAATTTACATTTCTAGCGTTTCTGAATCACAATATTTGTTACAATTTGTTTTAGTTTTGTTCTCTGCTAACATAATTTGGCATGGTTTGTGTTTTGTGTCTGCGGAGTAAAAGACATTAGTATAGGAAATGATTTGATCTAGTTTCTTTGTTGGTTTTGATTTTTCTTTTTTTTGTGTTTCTTCCAAATGTTGTGTATATGATGATGATGATTAGGAAATGATTTGATTTGAGAATTGCCTGCACTTGCAGGTGAACTGCATTGGAAAATTGTATCCGTTTACATAAACAGGATGAATCAGGTGACTTTTTCTTTTCTTAGTTCCAAATTATGATAGTATAATGTTAATATACTTTTGGTTCTAGACTAGAGTGTAGATAACAATTATTTGGTCATCAATTAAGAGTTTTGATGATGAGTATGAACCTGGCTATGGAAAAAGTAATAAAGTGAGGGCGCGCGTAGTATGTATGATGTGATGTCAAAGGGATCAGAACAAGTTGTTTTAGTTTTCCAAGAAATTGTAAATTGTAATATAACCCTTTGGAGTCTCTTTTTGTGCTCAGGTTATGGTGAAGATGAAGAGCAGGCACGTTGCTGGGACCATCACAAAAAAGAAAAAGAGTGAGTGAGTTTTTGATTTAATTTTACTTTTTTTATTTTTTTGTCCCCAAATAATTTAACTGATTTGGAGGTGGGTCTTGTTCCATTTGGGGATTTGTGAAAGTCATGGTCTTTAATTTTAAAGTTGGCAAAAAGAATCAAAAGGGTTCTTCTTTAAGTTTAATTCAAAACCCCCTTTATTTTGGCACAGATGTGGTGCTTGGAGTGATCAAAGATATGCCTGCTTGGCCTGGACGCCACTTGCTTGAAGGTGGTGAGAACCGTCGCTACTTTGGTTTGAAAACAGTGATGCGTGGTGTTGTGGAATTTGAGTGCAGAAATCAAAGAGAGTATGATGTATGGACTCAAGGTGTGTCAAGGCTTCTATCTATTGCTGCCGAGAGGAGCAACAGAAACCGAATATAGTGAAAAATTATTGAGGAGATGGTAGTAGTTAAGTATGATAAGATATAATTAATCAATGAACATGGTAGTAGATCTTTTGATACATGGTGGGGTGGGGTTTTAATCCAAATGTAAAAAAGGGTAAATTAAATTGAAGTTCTTCTAGTTGTGCCATATGGGGGTTTTCTTTTCTTTCTTTTTAATCTTGGGGGACACACATGGATATTTTTATGTATTTTTTGGAATGTGAAAGTAAAGTCATTTGAGCCAAAGTGAGTGAAAAATCATGTGAACCTTGGTGTTGTTCTTTCTTTTGCTGATTTGGAAAGGAAAAGTAGTATGTGTGTTGGACCGGGGCAGTCAAAAGAGAAAAAAGAATGAGTGAAGTGTAGTATTGAAGATAAAGACAAAGAAAGGGTAGTGATCTATGTGCTTTTGTTTATACATGTTGATTTAGGCTTTCCCTGATTGGATCCCAAGAAGTAGTTTAAGGTTTATGAGCTAGAGCCATCATTGTTTTGGATTATATTCTTTCACTTTGCGTATTTTGTTTGTTTAAAGTAAAGTGCTGAACAAATATATAATATGCCTCGGCAAATATAGCCGAGAGCGACGTAACATGTAAATAATTAGTAACTTTAAGATGTGGCAAATTAAAAATTTAAAAGGTCTTTCATAAAGTTATAGTTACCTTACCTAGTCTGTAAATGAAGGCAGGGAAAACAAATACTTGTTTGCCTCATTGCAAATCATGACCATAAATCAAGAAGCCAAATGGAGGATTACCGGAATTTTTTTTGAATGAGACTCAAAGACCAAGTTGCATTACGAGCTTTCTATATTGTCCAACAAGTAACTAAGTTGCACCATCCAAGTTGTAGAAATCATGAGAACCACAAACTCTACTTGGAGTTAGTGGTATTACAGCCATAACATTACATGTCTATCCTAGTCAGAGTTAAACTACACTAACTCTAAAGTAAACATTAGTCTAATTAACGAACTCAGCCATAACCAATTTCCCAATAAAAACACTTATGGATGATTATTTGGACAATATTCATGAAATAAGAGAAAATTGTCAATAAAAACACATATTATTCGAAATAAGCTATTTTTTAAATTGTTTTATCGCCCGTCTGTTTAACTCTTAATCAACTCGGGTGCTTCAATTTTTGGACAGTCATGAATTTTCTGCTCAGCCCTACCCATTACAACCTAACCACTCTTACTCTTACATTACTCCTCACTGCCAACTCAGTTGTTACTTGCATAGTGGATAATAACCTTCCATTATTTCTCTTGGTCCTCTCTCCATTCTCATATACTCTGTAGGTATTTTAGGGATCCTATCAACATTTTTCTCCTCAAGACACACATTGTCCTCAAGTTGGATGCCAGGAAACTGGTAGTCATGGGTAGAAAATATCTCTAGAGAAACTGATCCTTAACCTCCAAAGTTTTTTCTACTTTATCTATTGTTTTCTAATGCATTTATTGTCGCATGTTCTTTTTATGTTGATTAAATTTTCAAACTTCGAGAGTGATATAACCCTTGAACATGTTCCTTGTTGGAAGATAAATTGCTAAACTTTCATGCATGATGAATATTGATGAATATTGATAAAATTGATTTTAAAATAATATGATTTATGTTTGAAAGCTTTTATTATAAAATTAAGTTAAAAATACAATTCAATATAAATTTTTTATCTAAAGCAAAAAATTACTTAAAGTTGATTTAACTTGGAATCAATTTTAAACTCATATTTTTTTTAATTCTTCTCATACTAAAATCAGACACTTGAAATTTTATCTAAAATCAATTGTAGATTTTGGAGCGTGAAATCAAACATGTACTCCATATGTTAGAGTGTTATCAAATAGTGGTTATTAACTTATGGTAATGCCATAAGTAGTTTATGACGACAATGGCAAGAAATAGATAGGTTTTTGGGTTATCTATTGACCCTTTTTTTTTATTATTTAAAAAAAACATTTAGACCCTTTGGTCCAACGTTCTTTTCCTCATTCCTAGAAGACGAATGCCACATGTCTCCGCAATGGGAAATTCATTTTATGCCATTAGATTAATATATTTAAAAGTTAATGGCTGAAAGTTTTTTTATATTAAGAAAATATAGTTAAGCTGATCCAGAAAATACATGAATTATTAAAGATTTCTTAATATTGTGTTTGATTTCTATCTATTTTCTCTTTTTTTCTTCTAAACTTTCCCAAATTGTCCCTTACATTGGGTTTATGTAAATGAATTTTTGAAGTGTGGGTGGAGATCAAAATGAGGATGCCTGATTGGTGAAGAAAATTTTGTGTAGATATGCATGGTTTCTACACACAATAACTTTTGATGTGATTATTGATTATACATTAATGTCTTTTTATTTTTCTTTTATTTTGTCAAAAAAATAATAAATTAATGAATAAATAAGAATATAATAATATTTTAAACACATTACTATTTTATTTTTACTTTATTTTCCTCATACCAAACAATACACCATTTAGGCATTTAAGACAGTATTATAAGGTCCGTTTGTTAAAGGAGATAAAAATAGTAAAGGTGTAAATGAAAAGGAGATTTTTTAATTAAAAGATATACATCCCAAACAGCATATATCTGAGCATGTTCTTCGTGGTCACCCTTCTCCTCACCGCCGCCATCATCCACTACTCCGCCAAACGGAGGATGGCCTTCGTAAAGAAAGAAAAATGTGGAAAAAGTTATCTTTTAAATGTATTAATCTAATGGCTATAAGGGAGACCGGCACCATAGCAATAGGGTTCTGACTTCCGGATGTCACCGTGCGAAGCATTCACGCTCCGACGAGTGGCGTTTTCCGGTGACCCATAAATACAAGGTTCTTTTTCTCGTTTTTTTTTTCCCGCTATTGATAACATTGTATGTTACTGTGTTTCAGTTAAGCATAGTTGGAGATCGGGAATTGATTTATTCCTATTCTTTGCAAAGGCTCTGTCTTTTTTTTTTTTTTAACTTGTTATTATTATTTCGGAAAGCGGTTATGAAATTAATCTTACATCATAAATTCATTATATTTTTTATGCGAATTGAGCTTGGATGCAGTATTAACTGAACTTTAGGAAATATCAGTTCAGAAATCTTGCATTATATTTTTGTTTTTCATTTAGACTCAGCTGCAACAAACGCCACTTGTTCCCCAAGTTATGGATTTGTGATCAGATATACTTGTTTCAGCATTATAGAGTTTTTCAATATTCATTTTTCTGCATATATTGTTTCCTTGGTATAGTTTAAATCATATTTTCTTTTTGGTATTGGTTGTAAAGTTTGATACTTTTAAATCTCTTTTCTTGTAATTAGTGGTGTGTCCAATTTTTATGCAATTTCTCCCCATTAATGTGATGGAGTGAAGCATTAGAAATGGACCTTGTAGCTTGTAGCAGTAACGATGATAAATAAGAACAGATGAACTCAACATCAATAGTTGATAATGCTAAGACCAATATATTTGGTATGACACCTTGATACGTTGATTCCCTAATCCATGCTAAGAAAGTTAACCCTTATTTCTTTGGCAAAGTAGATGAATTTATAATTTATACTATGCACTGCATATTTATCTGTACTTTCTAATTTTATGCAGTAAAAATAATTAGTCTAAATAAATCTCCCATGATCCTATCAGAACTCTCCCAGCTCTTATAGTTCCATCTACTTTTGGAATAGTGATGACTAAACTCTCAACAGATGATATCATTTGTTGACGGTGATGCTGTCAATAAAAAAAATATTGTTGACAGTGATGCATTATTGTTGATTTGCTGAATATAAGTAGTAGCAGTGAAGCACCATTTTTATTTGGTGCCTGAACTATGCCATTTATGATACCCTTTTTTTTATAGTTTTGTTTAGTCTGTTTTTAACAATTCATGAATTGAATCAATGTGATCATAATTTCTCATTACAAATAGACCAGACATGAGACAACTAATCATATAAGCTTAACTTGTTGCTGTTCTGTCTACTGTACTGTTTGATGTCCTTCTTTAACTATGCAGATTTGATACTTCAGAGGTTTCTGTTGAACATGTTTATTGATGTTCAACTGTTGTTGCTTTTACTCTTCTTAGTGCTAGCAAACTTATAATGTAAATTTCTTCTTAGACAGGTTTATCTTTAGACTCTTCAAGTCTCATAGTTGAACAGTTCAATCCAGAAAAGTACTGAAAATATTTTAGGCCATTTTCTTGGAGGTTTATATTGTTATCTAAGAAGATGCATGTTTGCCATTTTATCTATGGGTCCTGTGCCAAGTCATATTGCTTTCATCATGGATGGGAATCGAAGGTATGCAAAGAAGAGAAACATGGAAGAAGGTGATGGCCATAAGGCTGGATTTACTGCTCTCATGTCCATACTTAGATACTGTTATGAATTGGGAGTGAAGTATGTAACTGTCTAGGCATTCAGCATTGCTAACTTCAAAAGGAGGCCTAAAGAGGTTCAGTCCTTGATGGAATTGATGCGAGAAAAGATTGAGGAGTTGCTTAAACAAGAAAGCCTTATTAATGAATATGGTGTTAGATTACATTTCATTGGAGACATGCAACTATTGACTGAGCCTGTCCGGGTTGCTTTGGAAAAAGCAATGAGAGTTACTGCCCACAACAACCAGAGAGTTCTTTTGATTTGTGTAGCCTATACTTCTCGTCATGAGATTGTGCATGCTGTTCAAGAATTCTGTAAGGAAAAAACGGAATGAAGTTCAAGTGTCAAAAGAAGCAAAGCTTACAAATGATGCATTTGCAAGAATTGATCTGGGCCTGAAAGGAAACGGTTTTGATTTGCTTTTCCAAGATTCATGTAAAGACTATCTAAATGCAACCAAAGCTTGTAGTAGTGTACCTAACAGAGTGGAAGGTGCCGGAGAGAAAGATGGCATGTTGGAGCATACTGTTGAAAAACATAGCGGTAACAATAGTGAAGCTGAAATCACATCATGCAATGAGATGGTTGAAATGACTGAAGAGGGTGAGGTTCCTTTTGTAAAACTGGTTGATATTGAGAAGAACATGTACATGGCAGTGGCACCTGACCCAGACATCTTGATCCGAACTTCTGGAGAGGCTCAGACTCAGCAATTTTCTTCTATGGCAGACTAGTACCTGTCCTTTGTTTGCACCATCTGCACTTTGGCCTGAAATAGGTCTATGACACTTGGTCTGGGCAGTATTGAACTTTGAGAGACATCATTTTTATTTGGAAAGAAAAAGAAACAGTTTTAAATGTATCCTTATTTGACCAAAATTCAGAGTGTAGTTCCCAGTTTCCTTTACCTTTTTTGAAAGAATAGTTTTTGCTTTTATTGTTTTTTATTTGTTGAAAATGTAAGAGTTTAAGTAGCAGAAAGGGATAAGAAAAAGAAAATTTTCGAGTGATATGTGATGTGCAATAATGTCTCATAAAATACAATGCACCGGAACTTATTTATACGGTAATAAATCATGACTTTTTAAAATATTTTATAAAGAATCTTACACGTTTTATAATTAATAAGTGGTTAACGTTCATGCAAATGAAGTAAATGTCAACTAAAATGCGTGGTTAAAAATTTGTCATTTTGGATTTTTTTTAGGCAAGGCATTTTGGATATAGTCTATAGCAAGAAAATGAAAAATGAAGTTTTAGTGGGACTACTTGGAATCCAACATTATGTAAGAGTGTACAGATAATTAAGAACTTTTTTTAAGCTTAATTAAGAACTTAATACGATAGCAAGTTATGGAAAAAATATCAATAAGATTAAATGGTCCTAGATATTTAATTGTATTAAAAAAAATTAATAATGCATCATTGACAAAACTTATTAACTAACTTTAAAATAAATTACTTTAAATTTGTAATAAGTAATTGTTATAGATAAACACTAAAAGAATAATAATTTATTGCTGAAGAAAATATACGTTTATCATTATAGATATTTTTAAAAAAAGTTAATCACTGAAATAGTAGCAAATATACGTTAAGTGACTTATGACTTATGGTTTATAAAACAAAATTTAAAATAGAAAAACATAAATATGTATTAATATAATAATACATAAATTTATATATAATAATAATAACAATAATAAATCATCTCTTAGAATATATATATATAATCTTAACTATAACTTGAAATAAATTATTGTGAATTCTTTTAAATTTAATTAAATATCTAAAAAACTGTTTTTTAATTATTATTGTTTATAAACATATTATATAAAGTTTGGTAAGAAAATCATATTATGAAGTAATCATCAATTATATAATAAAATAGACTTGGACTCAAACATTAATATGATATTTAATGCTATTAATGCTATTAATGCTTTATTTATATATTTTAAAAATTATTATTTAAGAAAAGTAATTATTCTAACATTTAACGAGTGTATATATATATATATATATATATATATATATATATATATATATATATATACTTAAAAAATGAATTTATAAAATATCAATTGAAATATAAAAATGTAAGTGTATTTTTTTTTCTTTAGCTTCAAACATCTGTTTGGGCCTTTGCTCCACTAAAAGTCAACAGTAAATATGTGCTATATATCCATAAGATCTTTGCTTTTTTGAAAAAGATATTCATAGCATCTTAAACCAAACCAAAATATCCAAAATCTAAAGGGTGACAAGGCTATATAAAAGCCACAAGTTTGTCATCTAATTCTGCAGCATAAAGTAGCAAAGTCTTGCAGGCCACAATGCAAAACTTTGCAGAATCTCATCAACTTTCAGTTATGTGTTCTTCTTATTCATCTAATGTTGATGTCTTTGACACTGGCAAGTACACCGCCAAGCTGCTAAGGGTTGAATCTGAATCAGAATCATATACACACAACAACAATTGTATACTTTTGGTTCCCTCTAACTTAATTTTTTTTACAGTTAAGATTTTGCATTTTTTGGTTACACAAATTAAGCTCAGTTCACTGTGTAACTTTTGTTCTGTTTAAATTCTATGTTCAGTTCCACCACCACCAAAGTCTCTCTTGATTGCCACTCCTCTTGAAGGTGGAGATTTCCCTCTTCTGCTGTTTCTGCATGGCTATCTTCTTTACAATTCATTTTACTCCCAGCTAATACAACATGTTGCTTCTCATGGTTTCATTGTCATTGCCCCTCAGGTCAGTGCCCATTTTACACCTTAATTAATGTAATAGCTGTTTGGTTCAGCATGTAGCAATTCTGAGAAAATCACTCTCGCAAGCAGATTAGTGTTATTTCAATAAGTTGTTTTAATTACTTTTTCTTTTCTTTCCCCTTGGCTTGGCCATTGATTGATAAGTGTTTTTCTTTTGTTAATTGTCAAAAGCATTAGAAATAGGCAAAATACAGATTCGCAAGGAAGTGAATAATGTTTTACTGTATTTTTCTACTGTTATTTTACACTAAAAGGATTGAAGTGAATAATGTTTTGTGAAGTTAGACTCTTACACTTTCAATTTTCAAGGACTTGAATGGGGGTTTAATCGAATTGAGTGTATGCATTTCAGTAAGTTCATCCCTGGCTTGGTCTCTTGTGATACCTTATCTTTTGAATTCCCTACTGGACAAAAGATTTTGGATTGTTACTTCTTAAAAAAACATGATGATAGTGAGTAGGTTGGTTTATCTTGTCATTACTTAATTAATGGAGCATAAACGCAGGCCTAAGAGAGATTAATCCCTTTTATCAGTACCATCATCAATTATTTGTTTACCGCATGAGTATAATTTAAGTTTCTTTTTCTTTTAGACACAAGGATGAATATCCAAAGCATCATAACAGCACTATAGCCCTGGAACTTTGAACACATAATTATGGGAAATCATTAGAAAGTAGGCCTGATTGTGATGTTGAGGAAGATTCATTGCTAAGATCTTGGTCTTTGCAAATAAATTGGTTTTTTCTTTCCCTTGATCCTTTCATACGTTACACAACTTTCTTCACAGAGATTAAATATATGTGGCTAACCCTTTTTGGTGCAACTAACCCTTATGTATAGACTAATTTGAACACAGTTTTTTCACATGCTCAAAAGCATATCAACCATCGTCAAAACTAAAAACCCAAGACCAATAAAATTTAAGTGGCACAAGCAGGAGATGACTTACCGTATTTTGTCATATATTGTTTTTGCAATATTAATCACAGCTGATAATGATCCAAAAATATTACAATTAAACATAATAGTAATAGCACATATATTAGGCCATTGTCTAACATATAGTTCTGTTGATCTTTTGCATTGAACAGATTAGGTCGTTTCCATTAGCTAGCTTAGTTCTCTGTTGACACTCAATTTTACTTTCTTCACTGACGGACAAGCCCTTATTTTCTTGTTCTTCTTCATTTGCTTCACTTATATTTCTAAGGTCAATTCACAGCACTTGAATTTGGCCTAGTTAAATTGGCATTCACTGTTATCTAATAGATTTTATATATTTGCACAATGTAATTGTGTTCTTGCTCAATACCAAAAATGTTGAACACCTTAAATATGCACAATAAGCCAGTGCGTACCTTTGAATTACATGGTTCCTTGTTCAGAATTCCATTTAATGCGTACACAGAAATGATGAGTTCTCTCACAATTCTAATATTTTATTCCCACTACTGTTTTTTATAGTGTATAATGATGACTATAAGATTTGAACAAAGGACCTCATGTAAATTACTCAAATTCTATTACCTGAAACAATAAATTGAAAAGGAGCCTTTGATCCTTTCCGTGTAAGCATTATGTGGAATTTCAAATCTAGAGGACATACTTCAAAGGCACATTTTTTTTTTTTTCTGAATCTGAAACACACTAAAATGTTGTCCTCATGTGAGTTCTTGTTCAAAACCAAACTAAATGTAGAAAGCATACAATCTAAACAAGTGAATACCTTTAATGGACATGTCTCTGGATTCAGAATTACACGCCAAATGTGTACCTGATAAGGGTTACTATTGTTTCAAGAAAACTCATCTAGAGGGAATACTCTCACAATTGTGAGTGGATTGGAGGACTCAAATTCACTTTACTTGGTTAATTGTTAACCCAACCTACTTATTACAGATTGCTTAACAGCCCCTACGCTGTAAAACAAAATCAATTCCAATCAATGGCACCTTGATAAACAAAATTTTAACAATGTAATATGGAATTTATTGTATCAAGAAACATTGAGCTTTGGTATGGCATGCTATTGATTTGATTGTTGCTATATAATTACTTGTTGTCTTCCTTTTGGTAAAATACAAGGCCAAATTAAATCTTGTTTGCACTTGACAGTTGTACACAGTGGCTGGACCTGATACAAGTGATGAGATTCATTCTGCAGCTGCAATAACAAACTGGCTCTCTGAAGGACTCTGCAAGTTTCTTCCACCAAATGTAAGACCAAATTTGAGCAAGTTAGCACTTGCTGGCCATAGTCGCGGAGGAAAAACAGCGTTTGCTCTTGCTCTAAGAAAACTAAACATCACAACTAATCTCAAGTTTTCAGCCTTAATAGGAGTGGATCCAGTTGATGGAATGGACAAAGGAAAGCAAACCCCCCCACCTGTTCTCACCTATGTTCCTAACTCATTTGATTTTGATATGGCAGTGATGGTCATAGGTTCAGGTCTAGGTGAAGTGAAAAGGAATCCTTTGTTTCCTCCTTGTGCACCTAAGGGTGTCAACCATGAAAACTTCTTCAATGAGTGTAAGAAACCTGCTTGGTATTTTGTGGCAAAGGATTATGGCCACTCTGACATGCTAGATGATGACACCAAGGGAATTAGGGGGAAAGCTACCAACTGTCTATGCAAAAATGGAGAGTCAAGGAAACCTATGAGAAGGTTTGTTGGAGGAGTCATTGTTGCATTCTTGAAAGCTTACTTGCATGATGATAATGAGGACTTGTTGACCATAAGAGACAGGCATGTGAGTCTACCAGTGGAGATCAAATTTGATTCTTTTCTGTGAAAATCAGAGAAGATGGTGGGGAGCATATATTTCTGTTATTATCATGACACATATGACTGAACTTTTCAGTTACACATACACATGCATTAGATTAAAGTTACAGGTGAAGTGCATCATGTGCAAGATATTAATAAAGTGTCCCTTTTTTGTTGTTGCATGTAGGCTATTTCTGGAAGACATTAAAACCATTGACCATAGATGATTGTACTTGAAGTAATATCGCAACTCTTTTACTTTAAATAAAAGTTTGAAGAGGTGCCAGAGGTCATCAGCATAGTAAATGAATACTTTTTTTAAAATCTTTTCTGCTGCATAGAGCTATATAATCTTTTGTGAATGCACACACAAAAGATCATTCAGCAAAAAAAACTTGAAAAACAAGACATTCAATCTAAACAGATCCCCTTTTTCGTTGCAGCATTAGTCAATCTAATTGGTTGATTTTAACCCAACAACAGTCATATTAAATTGTCCTTGTTTCTCTCAATTTTCAATTATGATAATTTTAAGTTATTGTCTCTATATTGAAAACTCAAAATGGATTAAAAATCTTAATTTGTATCCAGGAACAACAATTATTCAATATTCCGAATTTGTGTAGTATTTTGCAACATCATGCTTGACATGTCAAATCATAATAAATTATTATACTTTTAAATTTAGTATCTATTAACATTGATATTATATTATATTATATTCTTTAATATGATAATAAATTACAGTTCACATGCTAATGCATTATATAAATTGCTTAGTTTATTATTAACAAACTTCTCACTGCTTAATTATATTTATTTTAAATATGGTGTTATTTATTAAATCTAGAATTAAATAAAATAAAATAAATATTGCTTGAAATTTTATGTCTAGTCAAATTTGTAATTAAGTACATGAATTCTCTATAATAAAGTGATAAATAAAATATTAATTTTACAAAAAAATATTTATTTATCGTCTTATGATGATTTTATTATTTAGATTAACAAAATAGTATATTTGAGGGAAAAATGAAATGAAATAAATAAAAGCAATCAAAATACAAGGGTGAGGTCAGGTCTAACAGTTTACTAACGAATGGAGTGAAGGGTTTGAGCTTTCGGGGAGAAAACAAATACTATTAAATTTCTTTTAGTAATATTAAATTTGCCACTTAGGAGAAGAGAACTGTGCATGATATTGATTCGTGATACTAAATTTGCCACATCTAGAAATGCTACGTGTTAATTTGTTAGCCGATTATTATAAGAAAATTCTAGGCCAATTCATCTAACAAGTTGGCACTTGGCAGAACCAATAATTAACCCTTTTATAGGCAACCATATATGTCTATATACAATAAAATAATAAAAAATTAAAATATGTGTACACGATCTATTCGTATAAGAGCACCTATTCTCCATAATTATTTAAATGAGTTATTTAATTATCATAATTTTATGAGGTCTTATAATTTTACATAGATTTAAATATTTTACATAGAATTCATTCAAATACTAAAGATATTAAAGTGAGTGATTAACTTAATTCTATAATGATTAAAAAATATTCTGACATAAATTTGTTAAATAATGGTGTTATATAAGCAACGCATGCCATATGTTTCAGTTAGAAAAAAAGTTAAACAATGTTGCTTAAAATTAAAAAATTCATCTAAGCACTCCGACTACAAATGCTGAATTTTAATCATGATTCAAGTAGTTGTGTTGTGAGAGGAGTTATAAGTTTTTTTTTTTATGATGTTATTAATACAAGGAGTTATAAGTCATTGATGTCACCAGTTTTAAAAAAAAAATAAAGAAGTTTATTATCTTTCTTATTTTTAATTTTAGTTTTAACTTTTGTATTACTTTTAGTTTCTGACTTTCTTTCATTTTTATGTTTAGTCTCATTTTAAAAATAAAATAAAAAATTCAAAAACTAAAAATAAAAGTCAAAAAATTAATGATAAAATAAAAGTTTACGCTTTACACACAAAGAAAACAAAAGGCTGCTCTAAACCTACCTTTTCTGTCTGCTATCCAAGTTCTAACATTCTTTTATTCAAGAATAATAAAACATGTACATCTTTATATACTGAGTATATAAAGATTATACTGAATATTTCATTAATATCTATAATTTATATTATTGCATCATTATCAGTCTGCTATATTTACATTTCCGTCAATTTTTCTCAAAAATAACATTAGGCTTTCCGTTCATAATGTTTCCCTTCATATGACACCTTCACTAGTCCCTCATTTTCATCAGAATTATGAACAACTGAAAAGGGCAAACGAAATCAGATGGACACAATGATTACAGAATAAACCAGATAAGAAATATTCTAAAATTGTATAGAAACTTCTCTCTAATAAATATCTACCTCTCTGTGGATGATATTTTCCTTTACCATAAGCACGAGCTAGATTTCTCTTATCCTAAACTTAAAAAGTTTTATAATGATACATCATTTTTTTTTCCTTTATCTTCTTTTCACGCTATTTTTTTTCCACCACATTATTTATTATGTTAATACTTTTTTTAATTTTTTCTATCTTTTTCTTTCTTCTTTCCCATGCACCAAAATACCTTGTATGTTTTAAACTTATTAATACGTAGTTGACAAAAACAGAAAAAAAAAACATTATTTATAATAACATTCTTTTATGATAAAAATGATAAACAGGGTTGTAAAATAACATTTTTGAAAAGAAAAGTTATCAAGTTACACCTCATTTTTACGGGCAGGAGTGTATTTTTTTTTATCATGACATATTTGAAATTTCTTATATGACACCTGAATTTTTTTCAGATCAGATTAATCTATTTTAAGGTAAAATAGTATTTCAAGTTACAATTCTATGTTGAAAGTGAGAAATCAAACTCTAAATCTTATTAAAGAGAGTTAAGTATTAAATCTCTCGTGTCAACAAATTATTTTTAGTGGTACAAGTGTATTAATTTGGTAAGGTGTTGGAAGAGTTTATAAGTGGTCTTTGAGACTTTGACTAGCTTATAAGCTAGTTGATCAAATATGAAAGGTGAAAAAAAGAAAAGAAAGAAAAACAAGGGGGTGAAGAGGGAGAAGATAATATCGTATATGTTAATAACATCTCTTTCTGAGATAGAGAAACATATCTGATTGCTCTTGGTTTCCTATTCCTTCCAACAGTGATGTGAGCTTTAAAAGGAAAGGACTGGGAAAAAGGGAAAGAATAAAAAGCAACAGGAACTACTTACATTGATTAAACAACGAACTTTCTTGTGTTCCAAATCCATATATAATTAAGATCACAAACACTTGCACTCATTACTCACCACAACACACACCATATATAGCTCTCTTTCTTTCTCTTGTATATACCCTTGTATCTGACCTTCCTTTGAGTACGTTTCACTTACAAAATAGCTTCATTTTTAGATAACTAAATAGTTGGCACCAATCAAGGGTTGTTTTGTTTGTTTATTCCAAATATGAATCCTAACAATGATGGTCCTATGATTCTTGTGAAGGAAGAGTTTCCCGAAGGTGTGGCTATTGCTCCACAACCATTGGAGGGGCTTCATGAGATTGGTCCTCCACCATTCCTCACAAAGACTTATGACATCGTCGATGATGTTTCCACTGATGAGATAGTTTCGTGGAGCAGAGGAAACAACAGCTTCGTTGTGTGGGATCCTCAGGCTTTTTCCATCACTCTTCTCCCCAGATACTTCAAGCACAACAACTTCTCCAGCTTTGTCAGACAACTCAACACCTATGTATGTATATTGATCTTTGCATGTTTATAGTATGTACATAATATGCTTATAAAAAATATGGTATATACATATAGTATGATCCACATGACATCATCATATTGTTATTAATTGCTCCTCTCTCTCATGTAGTAGTTTTAATTCTTAAGAATGGCCAACAAGAATGATATGTATATACACAACAGTTTTTTTTAGAACCTGTGTTGTTTCCATCAATGAAAATAGTATAATATTAACTTCATTCATGTTACAATGATGAATCAGTGCTGTTTTAATTAAACTCTGAGTTGCCTGCATTGTAATTTGTAAAATTGTAGAATATTGCATTTACAAGTACCTGCTATTAATATTGTTTTCAACATTGGGGTTGTGAACTGCTATTGAAAACCATGATTGTATATATGAATGTGTTAGTAATAATTTGTCAATCTTCATTTCCAGATTGCTTATATGTGATAGTTTGTAATTAAATTTGATTTGTTTTCGGTATACTTTTATTTCCTGACCTCCGATCCTGTTCTTCTTCTCGTTTGGTTTGTTAATTTAATGTCTTGAAAAGGGACCATAGCTTCGATCATTTGTTTAATCTAACTGACCTCACATAGTTAGGATAAGACATTTGTTGATTCTGTAATGCCTTGAAAAGGGAGAGGTACAAATTAAGATTGTAGAGTGTGTGTAAAAGTTTTATATGAAATTGATGTGTAACTTTTATATTTATTATCTTCTTTGAATGAAGGGGTTCTTAAGATATGCCTCTCTCAATTCTTTTTTGCCATAGTGATGATAAGATGTTATGGATTTGAAAAGAAGGAATAACTTGGTGTTGTACTTGTAGGGGTTTAGAAAGGTAGATCCGGATAAGTGGGAGTTTGCTAATGAAGGGTTTCTTAGAGGACAGAAGCATCTATTGAAGAACATAAGGAGAAAGAAGACATTAACTAATCAACAACAAGCTCTTCCAATAGACCATTGTGTTGAAGTGGGGAGGTTTGGATCATTAGATGGTGAAGTTGATGCATTGAGACGTGACAAGCAAGTTCTCATGGTGGAGCTAGTGAAGCTCAGACAACAACAGCAGAACACAAGAAACAACCTTCAATCAATGGAAAATAGGCTTAAAAGGACTCAGAAGCAGCAGCAACAAATGATGAAGTTCTTGACAAGGGCAATGCAGAACCCCAACTTCTTGCAACAATTGGTTCAACAAAGGGAATGGAGAAAGGATCTTGAGGAGGCAGCTACTTTTTCCAACAAGAGAATAAGAAGTGATGTTGAAGAATGCTCAAGTTTTGTTAAACTTGAACATGAGGAGGAGCACAATAATGACATAACATCATCAGAGCTTGAGGTTTCTGACATGGACCTTGTTATTATGAACACTGAGGAGGAGGAAGAGAAATTATTAGGAGCTGAAATTGAAAGCATTAATGAGGAAGTACTCTGGGAAGAGCTTTTGAATGAGGGTACTGAAGAAGATGTACTAATAGGATTGGAAGAAGATGATGAAGATATAGTTGTGTTGGCTGAGGAACTTGGTTATTTGGCCTCAACTCCCAAATAAGGCATATTTATAATTTCTCCTGTTAGTTTTGTTTTAAGCTCCGTTTGTTTGCAGATAAATAAAGCAAAAAAAAGAGAAAAGAAATAAACTGTAAAATGAAATGAGACTCTACTTTTACATTCTATTTTAATTCAAAATTTTCATCTTATTTCACTTTCTTTTCATTTTTTTTTTCACTCGATCAAACAGTACCTTAATGAGCTAGCTAACAATTTGATTAATTTTTTTAGATAATATTAAAAATAACTTTAATATGAATTTCATTAGAGATTTTTAAATTAATTTAATACATTTGGAATTTTTTACTGGCTGTGCACATTATCTGAAATTTTTAATTACAGATTACTATAATTTTTTATTAGTTACAGTGTGTGTTTTATGTTGTTAGGATGATAAATGTGAAGGGTGGGAAGTAAAAGTTTGGTATTTATGACTGGGTGGCTAAATTTTAAAAAGAAAAGTCAGTGATAGAACTCTGATCCTTTCTTGTTTGCTAGATATTTATATAGTCATATAAATATTGTGTAACCTTGAAGAATGCATTATGTTGAGTAATATTTTGTGTATAGGATTTTGTGCTCTACACATATCAATGTATATCTTATTTTACTGATAAAAAAAAACTATAATTTCAAATACTGTATATGGAAAAAACGAAGGAAAACATTTTGAGATCCTGTAAATCTCGAGACTTCACAATCAACCAAGAAAATAAAGTTTGAACTTTTTAAGTATACCTGAAAATTTAATAATTATTCTTAGAAGATATTTTACTGTTTAGTCCTATATGATTTAAGCAGAAATATTTTTGTATTAAAATAAAAATAATCATTAAAAATATTAAATATTGAATAAAATATAACATGTACTATTAGTTTGTTAATTTTAATTTCTTGACCGGTGCTCAAAGAAAAATCCATTAAAATAATTAATATATATTTATTTGACTTTTATATTCTAGATGGAGTATCTGGCTTAATTTTAATCATTTGGTCTTGAGATTTTTTTTTTTGAATTGCAATAAGAAGAGAAACTAAAAAATTATAGGGAAATAAATTTGAATTATATCAGCTCTTACGGCTCAAGAATAAATTTGGTCTTGAGATATGATGGCAGACTTAAGTCTACAGTTACAAACACATCCAGAAGTAGCTAGCAACAAAATGACTTTTAGATGTTATATAAAATAAAAACTTAAATATGTTATTCATTTCTCATAAATATTTTATTTTTTATTTTTTTCTGATAAATTTTTGTTTTACATTGAGTCTTTTATAAAATAATAATTTTATTTTTGATTTTTGATATTTTTTAGCCTATGATAAATTAATAATTTTTTATTTGTTCTCTGATAAAAAAATCATTTATTATTAGAAATTGAAACAAAATTTACTAATTTATAAAAAAAATATAAATTTTGTTAACTTATCATGCATTAAAACAAAATATCAAAACTAAAAATAAAATTATTATTGTATTAAGAGTTTCTAAAAATATATTTAAATCATAAAATAATAATTATTCTTGAAATCCCAGTTTTATCCTTCCAAAATCCAAACTATTGTTCTTTTACCTTCTAGCATGTCCCTCTATCCTTCGTGGCTTCGTCTCTTTCTATCACTCTAGGAGTTTCCGGCGAAATTAGGAAGTAAAAAAAAAAAAAAAAAGACCATTAATCAGCATGACATTAACTTTAACGAGAGCCAATCATAAATGCTTTGTTAGAATTTTCAAAGTGGCACTTATTCCTTTAATTAATACCTTTTTTTGAGGTAAACTTTAGTATATATATAACATCTTGATAGGCTACTTACTCATTGGGATACTATCAATCTTCTATAGAATTAGACTGTTGATGAATTTCCATTTGTTTCATAGTTTGGTAGAACAAATTTTATATTTTCAACCGATAGTATGATTGAGTTCATATTAAAATATGTTACACAAAAAAAGAAATATTCTTATGGTTTTCAAAGGGGTACAAAGTATATACAAAAAGCAAGAAAAAGTGAAAAATTAGCTAGCATATGCATCCCTTTATCATCATGTATTAACTGGGGACAAATGCATGCATGCATGTGCAATACCTTAACTAGCAGAAGTTTTGATTATGTGATAGGGTTGCACATGCTGTGCATGCATGAATCTGTATATCTTGAAGAATTCTCTTTCATGAGCATTTCTCCCCCTTAGCATTTAATTTTTCAATGGAACATTATTGATTGTGTTGTATGGACAATGGAGTCAACAGATCTCACAACACCCAATCAACAAACAAACCAAAGCGCGCCACATCATTCTCTCTTCCACATTTCCTAGTTAATTCGAATCCTGCTATCCAATTTTAAAAAACACTATTTATTTTTTATTTTTTTTAAAAGCTTATTGCATCCTTTTCTATTAACGGTTCTTTTCCTAGGGAGAACAGAATGGAAATATTTGATCATGGAGAGTGCCATATATTCACTATAAAATTGTAATATTAACTCATTTGCAATATATGAGAGAATTTGCTAATAATAAAAGCAAAACCTAAATTAAACGTGTGAATTCAAGGAGGTTGAATGGTGGTTTCCGATCAAAATGTTAGGTAAAATTAATTAAAAATTAATAATTGATAGTTAAAAAGTTAATTAACTTATTAAATTATAAGTGTTCAGTCAAATTATTTTTTAAAGTAATTGAAAACTATAAAATGAATGAAAAATAATTAAATCATGATTTATTTAAAAAAGATAACAAAAAATGAATAAATATATCAAGAATAAAAGTTAAAGAAAATATAAAAAAATTAAAAACTAGTATTTTAAAAAAATGTTAAAAGCTACTAAAAAAACTTACTTATTGAATAATCAAATAAACTTTTCAGTTAGTAAAAAAATTAGAAACTAATTAAAATATTTTGTCAAACATAATTAGTCTATGAAAATATAGTATTTATAGATTAGAATAATTCGAAAAAATTTAAATACATGAAAGAATAACATAAAATACATGTAGTCTAAACAAAAAATAAAATAAACAAATACTCACATTTTGTCTCCTAATTCCATTTCAACACCCTAGTGATATATCATTGAACTATGTTAGTATCACATGTATTGTTACATCAATTGTTATGTCAGCTACCAATATTGTTGTCTTAGTTATCAATCTAATGGAAGGAATGATCAACTAATAAAAAGACAAAAAATAACAAAAATTTAAAATATAGGAGCAATGTGCAAAAAAAATAGGGTAAAATTTATAAGTTTGAGAAAGAATGTGAGGAAAATGTATAATTAAGTCTTTTCATTTTCATGGTCTCTTATATTTATTATAGACTATAATTTGGTTTCTTATTTATTAAAAGTTACAAAATGATCTCTTAAGTAACACAAGTCTTTTTTTTACACGATTTTGAATTATTTTTTTTCTTAATTTAAGATGTGAAACTTATCTTATTATATTTATTTACATAAAAATTATGAAACAAAATTAGTGTTCAAATAAAAAATGGACATGAATGAAATACATGAAAACTATGTCACACAAACAATCAGAAAATTGTTTATGTTCATTTTTGGTCTAAATATTAGTTGAGTTTCATGATTTTTATATAGGAAAATATAATGAAATAAATTAATAAAAAATTCAAAATTATGCCCTAAAACAAACCCAATTTTCTTAAAATATTTTAGAGAATATAAAAAACATTTTCAGTCAATTTTATTAGTTAAACAAACCTAATTTTCTTTAAATAACCATAGATATCATTCATTTCTAATATTCCTAGGAATAACATT
The DNA here is from genome assembly GCF_000004515.6 of Glycine max. Taxonomy (NCBI): domain Eukaryota; kingdom Viridiplantae; phylum Streptophyta; class Magnoliopsida; order Fabales; family Fabaceae; genus Glycine; species Glycine max. The sequence goes on along the minus strand of NC_038246.2, from coordinate 311,828 downwards.
CTTGAAAATCCTACAAGATTCGTGAAATAAATGCTCCCAAAAAATTAACTAATAGTTTTTAATTTATATTTTTTTTCAATTACATTTTTTAATCACAAAACTCTAGAAAATAATCATTTTGTTACTAATTTGATTATCATGGTGGTTATAAATTCAATATATAATTTAAAAAATTAGAAAAATAACGAACCAACACAATTAATGATAAAGTTTTCATAATTAAAGTGACATATTGAACGATTAACATGTTTAAGCAGACTAATTAATAGTAGAAATTATTATTCGATAACGTGTAATCTTGACTTACAAATACTACTCCTAGTTTCATTTTTTTTTACTAGGAGATAAAATAAAGTTTAAAAAGAAGATAGATAGCCTAACCTTCTGCTTAGTCCTTATCACCACAAGCCATGAAGTCAACCTCATTCATTAAAATTTAAAAAATAATATCTTGCAATACTTATTCAAGCATAACCTACACAATATCTTGTAAGGGGTGATTCATGCAAGGCCAGTAAGGGGTATAAATAGGTTGAAACTATGTTTTGCTTTTTTTTTTTTTTGTATTTGGCACTGCTTGTGCTTTTTATTTTATATAATTTGATTGCTTATAAAAAACCTACACAATATCAGTAATAGTGCTTGATTATGTTTGGTATGTGATTTTAGTTATTTTTTAATATTTTTTTTATCATCCGAAAAACTTGTAATTTATTTTATACACTTAAAATTTATTTTTAATTTAACTATCACCATTAGTCACCGTAAAGAAAAACACTATCACCGTTTATGGTTGGAATTATAACATAATGAAATATAAAACTAAATATTATATATGCAAATAAAAGTAAACTACATTCCATTATTTTTAAATAATACTACATGGACCCGTCTTTAAATATAACACTTTTTAAACTAATTTACACAATATAATAAAGTTAGTTAATTTAGTTAATACCAATAAAAATTTTAATAATTTGTATTATTTTTTCAGTTATTCTTAAAATCATGGATACTCATAATCTTACTCTTTCCACTTAATTAGTTAATATGTGTTAATTATATTATCCAATTCTCATCATAGAGAGGGAGAGAGAATTATTTTTTTTTAATTTTTATTATTTATTGTAAAGAGAATTAGTGAATAATAATTAATGCAAAAGTAACATAAAAAATTTGTCTAAAAAAATCTAATAAACAGAAGACAATTAATTTTTTTTTAAAAAAATTAGTCTTCTATTTGGGAATGGAGGTAGTATATTTTCTTAATTAATTCCTCTATATTTTTAATATGATTTTTGTATACAAATTATATATATAAACTCCTACGGTATTATATGGAGGATAACAAATGACTGAAGCAAGAAGACATAAATAATATTGAATGTGGGGGTAAAAAATATAGATAATTCAAGTATTTAAAATGCAAGAACTAAATTTACATCAAGTATATATTTCGGGCTGTGTTTGTTTCTGACGAAAAAAATAATTCACCGCAGACAAAATTAAGGGTCGCTTGTTTGGTACGAATGATTTAGAAGAGAGTTAATTTTTCAAGTTATGGACCCGCAAAGTAAATTTTGACTTCACAAAAATCATCTTAAAGTAAAAATCAATTTTCTTTGATTATCAGGTTATATTTATGAAAAAAATCAATTTTTTTAAAGCAAATAATCTACATTTTTGTCTCCATTTAAAACTCGACTCCCTGTCTTATTTATAACAAACAATTTTTCAATATTGTTTCTATTTTATTTTTCATCTATTCTACTTAAAATAAATAATATAACATATCATTTTATTTATATTTTATTGCTCATTTTTAAATTATCTATTTTTTTTTAATGTCAAACACAAACACAGCTCAAGAACTAAATTGGATATGTATAAAAAAAAAATATAGTAATCTTTTGTCTCTTAGCCTGACATACTAATATTTGATACAAAACATTGAATAAACAAGTAGTTTGTTTGGGAAGGAAACAAAAACCTTGGTTTTGAAGTCATTGCTCCTTCCTCCTCTAGTGGTGTCTGTGCTGCATCAACTCCCCTCATTTTCAAAACCCACCTCACTTTTCATCTCCCAATCCAACCCTTTTCGTATTCCACCGTGATTCCGCAATGCCGTTTCCCTGAAACCGCCACACACAAAAAAAAGAAACATTTTTTTTGATTCAGTACAAGTCAATGGGTTCGGCGCTGTCAACGCCGGACACGGCGGAGCATCTCGTCGGAAGCTTCGTCGGCGACGTGTCCATCCCTCTCTCCTCTGACTTCTGGCAGAAGCTTCTCGAGCTTCCTTTCGATGCCGAATTGCCCTCCCAGCGCCTTCACCAAGCTTGCCAGTTATTGGGTTTGTGATGATACACTTTCATTCTCTCATCATTCTTTTTGTTTTGTTTAAGAGAAAGCTTCACTGAGGAACTATAAAAGTGAAATTTTTATGATATTAGAATTTTATCCTTATCTCTAACACCCCTTCGAGCCGAGGAATTGATACTACTAGCGTGAATTTTGCTAGACTGGACATTAATAATAACCGCTACGATAGACTCTCATTCCATTTTAAAATTTGGATTTGAGCCTAACTCAATCCCAAAAGTTAGCTCCATGAGGCGAGGTTGGTCTCCTACTTCTGTACAATATTTTGGCCGTATCACTAGTTAGTGTGGAATCACTAACATATGAATTAATAAGTAATTTGAGTTCTACGTGTGTTCCCCTGAAGTACTTACTAATTAATTACCTTTTTGTTTTTCAATTTTTGGTATTTCAACACGAAAACCTTGAATACAAGTTTGTATGCTAGTTATGGTATTGAGAAGGCTAAAGTTGGTTCCCTCATTCAAAATCTTGCTATTTTAATGTGCTTGTTTGTGAATAGGTGTTGTTTTGTTTGCTAATTATTATTGGTTTTCACTTTGCAGTGCAAAACAACCGTAATACGAGGCATCTTGCCAAGATTTTGTTCCATCTAGCATGCTACTTGCAGGAGTCCATTTCTACTTCTGGTGTGCTGCAGCTGGTTTATGAAAAGGCTGTTAATGCAGTTTACTTGACTTCAGTGTTCCTAAAACACTTGATTGAAAGTGCTCAAGATGGTGATGTCGAGTTATACCTGTCTCTCCATGATAGTGAATCAATACCAAAAAATATTTTGAGAGGTATGTAGTAGCATAGCACTCGTAAGAGTTTAGCATGTTGTCTTTGCTCTTGGTCTGTACCTTAGGATGCTCTTTTATTATTTATTTATTTGAGTTTAATTTGATGCACTGTCTGTAATTTTTATACTGTCAAAACTAATTAGAAATTATGACTTTTAAAGTAGTTATTATAAAATTAGACAAGGTTATTAAACATGGCAACTACTAATTGGATGATAGTGTAAAAGTCCTTTGCACTATCGACACATTTAAATTAAATTCTTTATTTATTTGGTTTCATGGGAGGTTGGTAAATTTTCAGATATCCACCCCTGAATCTTTCTCTTCTAGTTATCAAAATTTATCCAGATGCTCTATTCTAATGCAGATCAGACCATTGAAAATCTTGTCATGCGGAATGTGCTCAACTTTATTGCATCTGTAGATGTGAGGTATATCATGGATAACAAACTGGTTAATTGTCGTGGTTATTGTCTGCAAGCTTTTTTTGCCCTGATGATATATGTTGTTTTATTATAGCCCCAACACATATTTCCTACATCTGGAGCTGCTTAATTTTATGATTATTGCAATCTCAACTCAGCTTCTTTGTGGGCCATCTCCTGGACCGAATGATGTGAACCCATTTCTTGATGCAGCGATGGCTCAGGTAAGAAGTTGAAACTTAAACATCGAACTTCGGTTATTTAGTTGAGCTGTACTCCAGCGAGCAAATTTCAAGTTAGTTCATTGTAATCTTTTGCAGGATAGCCATCTGGTTACTTCAGTTGTGTGCAACCTGCTTCTAAATTACATTACCCGTCCTCGTGTTCCATTTAATAGAGCATCTTATTCCATCTTTTATGATCGAAGTCAGAATAGTGTGCTAAAGAGAGTTGGTTCTGCAGCTGGTATGGTGACAAACTATAGTATTCTATTTATGAACTTTTGGGGTCAAACATACTTTGTCATTTATAAAGTATTGTGATAAGTGTCTTATTGTTCAAAATTAGAGACTTACTGATGGTTACATCTTTTGGTGTTTCCTTTTCTCCATTCAGCAAATATTGTGTTATTGCCATTCAGTTATTTGATCAGTTCAAGCAGTGAAGGTTCAAGAAATCCAATAGCAGATAGCAGTCTTCAAGTGCTTCTTGTTCTCATTCATTATCATAAATGTCTTGTGAGTGAGGGCTACTCTGTCCTAAAGAATCAAGTATCTGCCTCTTCAGATTCTTCACCAAAAGATAATACATATTTTTCTGACAACCCTTACTGCAGGGCCTTAGAGCGTGCAATTGATTGTGAATGTAATATATCTTTTATCTTTTATATCCGTGTTCTTTTAACTGATTGGAAATGCCAACAGTTTTTTAATCAATGCTTTAAATGCAGTGGATTGTGTAGATAAAGAGGGTAATGCACACAGTGACCAGCATGTAAAATTGCCTTTTGCACCGTTGTTTGATACCCTTGGCATGTGAGTATCAGGCTACCTGTATGTGTGGTTGACAATTGACTTACTGGATCTGTAGCAAACTTACTTTTGGTTATAGTTGAGTTATGCTATTCAAAATAGAATATACATGTTTTGCATATTATCATGATAAGATGGTAACTTCTGTTTTTAAAAAAATGAGATGATCAGAATATGTATCAATAATCAGTTGTAGGTGAATGAGTGAATCTTATAATGTCCGAGTGTTTGTTTCTTATATTTTTCTGTTCACCCACTTGATAAGTGTCCTTCCTCTTTCTCTCTCTTCCCACCGCATGTATATCAAGCAAGAATTCTTGGACTTGTTTCCATGTTCGACTTTTATATACATATGAAGTTATGGGTATTCATGTGGTATCCTAATTTTGAATTTTTATTTTTTTTAAATAACAAGTGTCTCTGTGTGTGTGTGTAGAAATGCACACTTCATTGGATTTATATGATAGTATTTTAAACATTATATTTTTCCCCCTCTCTAGGTGCTTAGCTGATGAGACAGCTGTCCTACTTCTTTACTCATTTTTGCAAGGGAATTCCACCTTTCTGGAGTATGTCTTAGTCCGGACTGATTTGGATACATTGGTATGAGGAAATTAACTTAAATTCCTCCCAAGGAAAAAATGGAATGAATTAATTTATTATAAATGTGTATGGGTTAAAGATGCATGTATAAATTTTAGGGGAATTCCTTGACTATGATTTAATATATGTAACTGGTTGATTTGAAAATCAGACTACTCATTCTTATATCTTAATCATACAGGTCTTACTAGTGCATCTACAATGACTGAGGATTGTATCATGTTTTGATCCTTGTTTATTTTGTGAAATTAACAGTTAATGCCAATTCTAGAAGCATTATATGATGCTCGAAGGATGACAGCTTATCAAATTTACATGTTGTTAATTATACTTCTCATACTTAGTCAAGATACTTCTTTCAATGCAGGAATTCATAAGCTGGTAACACTTTTTTTTGGCATTAGACAGTCTTAAACTGTAATGATTGTGCTAAATACTAATCTAGTATATGTATGGACAGATATTGCCAACTGTTCCATGGTACAAAGAACGTCTCCTCTATCAGTCTTCTCTTGGTTCCCTCATGGTCATCATTCTTATCAGAACTATACAGTATAATTTGTCTAAACTTCGGGTATGAATCTTAATGCAAGTGGGATCATCAATTTAACTACTCCATATATTTAAGCTGCCATTTTCTGTTGACTGACTATTTGATAAGAAGTTTCATATCATTAGTACATTGGCTAATTAAGATGGCCATTATGAGAGATGTATTTTTTTTTTTTGAAAGGCACATTTTGAGAGATGTGTTGACTGTTCTTATGAGTGCATTAAAGGAATATATAAATTGATTGATGCTGTGGGTTGTATTTTTTCAATGTTTATTATTTTTTATGCAAATTATTTTGTCCCATTCGCAGTTTGATGGTACTTGAACTCAAGAAGCTCAAAATTGGATTGGCTTCTGCTAGGACTTTAAGGAAGGGGGAGTTACGATAGTTAGAATAATAGTTAGTTATATTGAGTTATTGGCATAAATAAATAGTAGGACTCAAAGGGAGGGAATTCATTCTAATCTGTATCATTTGTAAATTGAGCATTAGCTCTTTGTGAAAGGAGAAATCCTGTGTGAAAGAGAAACCCTTTAAGGAGAGTTATCTCTCCTATTCCTTTTTCCTTTGCAATCAAGAAATACAATCTTTCTCTTCTATTTCTAATCTGGGTTCCTAACAGCTTCTGATTCTAAACTGCACATGCTTTTTGTCCTTACTCTGATCCTCTGATAAACAATTGCTTGCCTTAAAAATTTAATCTATATTTCAGAAGGTTATGGATTGATATGTTCCTGAGCAGCACATGCATATATTTCAATTCATTTTACATTTTGATTGTTGAACTTGATAGCATAATTTCCAGTATTGTGTTTGTAAGCTTCAAGTTTGTATTAATTACTTAATGTTTCCATTGATATGTTTATATGGTGTGCTAAAATAGGATATTATGTTGAATTGTGATAGGATGTATATCTTCATACAACATGTCTGGCAACATTGGCAAACATGGCACCTCATGTCCACCGTTTGAGTGCATATGCATCTCAGAGACTAGTCAGCCTCTTTGACATGCTATCACGAAAGTATGTTGCCAGTCTTTCTGGGCTTTCATAAAAAAACTATATTCATTATTCACCAAAAAAAAAAAACTATACATTTCATATTTACATCTTGAAATGAGTGATTTCTTGTATAATGTTGATTCTAATGTTGATTATGGTTAGGTATAACAAATTAGCTGATCTCAGAGATGGTAAGCTCAATATTGCAGAAAACAACTCAATTGAAAGAAGTAGCCTTGTAGAAGATATGGTTTGTGATAAGGGTTTTGCGCTTGTGTGATTCTATTGATTACAGACTTCTGACTATTCCTTTTTCTAAATGTATATTCTTTTGATACAGTCAGCAGAGTTGCAGATATATACTGACTTCTTGAGGCTTGTACTAGAAATTATAAATGCAATTCTGACTTATGTACTGCCTCAAAATCCTGAGGTACAATTTAATGTTCCTCTTGATTAATTGAAAATTAAAATATGCGCACCTATTTTTATGCGGTTCCCAACAGTCAAAAACTACATTTGCATTCTGATCTTTTACATCAAACGTCTTGCTTGTGACTGAGACAGGTGGTGTATGCAATAATGCACAAGCAGGAAGTCTTTCAGCCTTTCAAGAATCACCCCCGTTTCGATGAGCTTGTTGAAAACATCTACACTGTATGTTTCATGTATTTCATTCTAATCATATTACAATATACATTTGCCCTTTAAAATCTTGCAACTTTAAATAGCACATTTCATGGTGTCTATGATACACTTGTGAACCTTGTCTTTATAGAAAACATTATGTTTCGAGTGTGTTCAAGCAATGTGGTCTATTTGGTATTTTGCAGGTGTTAGATTTTTTTAATAGTCGCATGGATGCCCAAAGAATGAATGGTGATTGGTCTGTCAATTTAGTGCTCCAAGTGATAATTATGAACTGTCGGTCTTGGCATGCTGATGGGATGAAGGTAAAATGAAAATTTGTGTTATTCGTGCTTTACACCCAATAGGTAATAACATTAGGAGGATTACCTGTCTCACTTCTACAAGACTATATCTTGTTTGGCAGATGTTTACTCAACTTCATTTCACATATGAACAAGAGAGTCACCCAGAGGAGTTTTTTATCCCATATGTCTGGCAGCTAGTACTATCCAGATGGTATGGTTCTAGAGATTCTTATTTATTCACTTACTTCGTGGCTATTTGTAACTGTTTTTCACTTGTAGTATGAACTTTGTTGTTCTTAATGCATGTGGTTTCCACTTCTAAACTGAATGAGATTGTTACTGAGGTAGATACACTCACGGGAGTTTATTAATTTTATCAACTAATATCTATCTTATTACTTTTTTTTTTGTTGATTTCCTTTTAATATGGTTTTCTCATTCTGTGCATGTTACTAATTCGAAAGTTCTTTCATCTTCAGTGGATTTGAATTCAATGCAGGAGCTATACATTTGTTTCCTGCTGATCTACCTACCAAAGTATGTATCTGAACCTCCATTATATATCACACGTCCCTTGTACTCAACTTATACAACTTCCTTCTTAGTTTTTTGTTTTTCAATCCTTCCTTGTAGACATGTTTGTTGTTGATGCCGCTTATATTACTGTTACTATGATGGAATGGATAAAGGACTACTACGTTAGGATTTTTTTTTTCCTTATAAAAGAGCTAGTAGGATCTTAATTTAAGTTCAACCATTCTTGATTATTCATTTATTATCATATAAGTCAGTATTATCAAAGGAAATCTTTTCTTGCTACATCAAACAGTTTTTATCACAACTTGACCTTCTACCTAAGTAGTGGCTTTTGGAAGTCTTCTTGAGCAGCAGCATCCCATTCCTTAGAGTTTGAAAGGAAATTGAGATGCTGTAGTCTCTTGATCAAGCTTTCTTGGCCATTTCAAGTGATACGCAGAACGTTTCATTTGTGTAATGCCATAATGTCACATTGATCTTTTAACTCCTAAGCAACTTAATTCTTACTTGTCAGTTTAGCCAAATTGCACCAGCCATTCTTTTTGACTTATAAAGAAAACAAGTAATTAAAGGATGGAAGAAATGGTTGTGTTAATGGTATGATTTGCTTTAGTTTCTTTTGCATTAGGTGTGACATACTTCTACATTAACTTGGATCATTGACTTCAAATTACAAAATTCATTGTGTCGCAGAAACTTGACAATGGGGTGGTGAGAAATACATTCCAAAATGATGACTTTGACTAGCCTGAGTATCAGCTTGATCCGTTGCTGTGTGATTGCAGAACGCGGCTGTCAAGTACTCCAGTTCTATTGGTGAATATATTTGTACAGATGAAATAGTTGCAAAATATAATGTTTTCATTCTTTTATGTCCATAAATTTTGAGTGTTATGGTTCATTCCTGAAGATGAAAAATGAGTTGAGATATCCATGTAATGAATAAATGATGATGCTGCATGTCACCCATGTTATGTCATAGTTTCACATGCGTGCCATCACTTGCGCCTCTCATTAATTGCTGTTCATTACTACCCGTCAAATTTATGGTTTTGTGGTTGCTTTATAATAAAGGCAAATCTTCATGGTGGATCAAGATTGACTTTATAGAAAATAATACATATATTGGTGATACAATTCCAATGATGATATATTTATCTGTTATATTTTTTTGTTGTTGAAATATTTATCTGTTATGTATTTAAAATAATTAAATATACCAATGATTCAAGGACCATGATTTACTCATATCAGAATAAATATATGAGAAGAAATTAAATTATATTAGTGTAACTTTGATAATTATTATATTATTTTATAACTTTCAACTAGGTAATATTTTCTTAAAATTTATTGTTGGATTAAAAGTTTTTTTTTTTACATATATCATATATGTAAAATTTTATATTAATTCAAAATTATTTCTCTTTTATATAAATTAAAATCAACATAATATAAATATATTAAAATAATGATCATTTGATAATTTTTTTATTTTTGTTTAATTTTGACAAAATTTGATACATAATCTTAATAATATGTAGATATAATTTAATAGTTGAATTAATAAAAATTATATTTTATATCAAATTATAAAAATGGTATAATATATATTACATATCACATGAGAATGATCATCTTATATAAAAATAAAAATATTAATATCAACCGTTAGATTAAAATAAAAAGTCAAGATTAATATATATATATATATATATATATATATATATATATATATATATATATATATATGATTAATTTAATTATTAGATTTTAAGAAAATAAATAATGAAATGTTGATGCCAGCTTTGAGCATTTCTATCCACCAATTTACTTGCTCATGGTGAATCTTAATA